>NW_017802458.1:116170-177583 GCF_001625305.1 Branchiostoma belcheri | reverse complement strand
GGTTTCACCTGTATAGTATGTAGTTATGTGAGTAAATTTCTTTTTGAGTTGGAGAACAGTTTATTTTTCTTCATGTATTTTACCAACTCAGATGAACTTTCATGCTAGTACATTACAGTCTTGTAGTTATTGTCAGTTAAAACAGTACAGCCTTGTACAACGTAGTTATTGTCAGTAATTGTACAGAGCTACATGCAACAGTCACTACAAACTCCCTAATTGGTACTGGTGCTAGGGCAATATACAAAACATTTTGGCTGCTCTGCTTTGTTTACCTCTCCAGTGACAGCTCCATGGGAACAGCTCCTGTAGGCTCCACCTCTTCTGCAAACACCTTACTGTCAATCAGCAACAGTTTCACATGCTCTATCACTCCTGACAGGTGCTGAAACACACAAAGAGGATTTTTTGAAAATTTATTCCTATTCATGCAACATATAGCTTGCATGCTAGATAGCACATATATCTTATTCTGCATCTGTACAGCCGGTATAACCGCCCTTCAGCATAACACACCAGCTTCTGTATCTGTATCTGTATAGTCGTATAACTGCCCTTTGGCATAACACACCGGCTTCTGTATCTGTATAGTTGTATAACTGCACTTTGGCATAACACACTAGCTTCCTTATCTGTATAGTCGTATAACTGCCCTTTGGCATAACACACCAGCTTTGCAGGCACACAGCGCGGCAGCAGCAAGCTACATTACACCGAACGACCGGATGCATCCAATCTGTGCACATTTAATTGCAGGAGTTGCTTAAAGCTTCCTGGATGTCTGTTTGGTGTCTGCTTGGTGGCAATGAGTTCCACTCCACAGTTAGTAAAACACCTCAATTTTTGGTTGATAACTGATATTTGAAGGCATGACTGTTTCTGGACCTTAGAGTAGTAGAAGTAGAATATGATGTAAGTACATGGTTTTACACCATTTTTCAATACATTCTGTACTCATTGCCTTTGATTTGATTTATTGAAATTGCAACTGTTTACAGTGCAATACACGTGGGTTGCTGGTGTTGTGTCCCCCACATACACATGGAAACAAATACAGGACAGACAATACAGTACTAGTACTCATTTTCACTCCAGTTAAGTGGGGAAAGTCAAGTAAATTGACTTTCCCAAGGGCAGAAGATCGGTAGCATGTCAGGACTCAAACCCGGGACCTCTTGGTCAAGCACTCTGCCATTGTGCCACATGACCCCATGTGTGTTTTAATCCAATAGGAGGTCCTATGTCCAGAGCATGTCGGCAGAACGTACTGCGCCTGCGCAAAGCCCTGATTTTTCATGTTTTTTTCGTCAACGTTGCATCAGAATTTTGCCTGTTGCAGACGATATCTTTTTCGACATAACACTTTGAAACTACAGACAGGATGTTAACATTATATGCGCGAATACGACCTTATATGACATGTTCTGCCAAAGTGTTACACACAATACATTACGGATTTCGCACAGGTGCAGTACGTTCTGCCGACATGCTCATGTCCCCATACCTGGCACACCCTGGCCTTCTCCTCAGGGCTCCATCTCTGGGGGGCTGTCTCCACCTTAGCCTGGTACTTAGCCCAGGCCAGCACACGTCTCCACACCTCCTCCTCCTCCAGAGCTAGCTGCATAAACACAGGAGAACCACAGCATTAGAAAAATGCTTCTGCAGTTCCAGAACAAGTCACTAGGGGGGTTCAAACTAATGTTACTTCTTCCTGAGTAAGAGAGCCATTTACCATCCAAACTTTGTAACTGTAATAGTGGGGGGTTTATAGGCACTATCAACTGACCCGGCCAATGGGTCTAGACCTTTTAGCCGAGTGGTTAGAGCGTCTGGTTATGAAGCTCTGGTGCCCGAGAGGTCGTGGGTTCGAACCCCAGCCCGGGACCAGAAGGGTTTACTGTCTCCTCCTGTTTCTTACATAACCCTAGGCCACACCAATTTCATTTGTTGGTTCTCTGATTTTTCCAGAAAAAATATGAAGTGACAGGGCGAAAAAAATTTAAAATAAAAACAGGGTTAAGCATCCTATTACAGTCTCAAACGCAATGATACGAGCCATGGAGTTCATATTATCTTCTTTTTATTAGTACCAGGCAGCATTTACATTTTTTATACATATAGTTTCTTCTAGTCAAATGGCCAAGTGGCTAGGCTCCAGTGGACACAAGATCGAGGGTTTGATTCCTTGCATTGTTGGATATAGATGGATGCACTTAACATGACATTTCTCACTCCAGCCAGGTGTAAAATGGGTACCTGACTTCTGGGTAGATAAAAGGCAGTGGAAGGAGAGGGATGGGCTCTGCCTTCCAATACTGTGCCCTTGACATGGAAACATAACCTCCTTTACGAGGAGGTGAAAAACTCAATTTCTCCAAAGCACCAGATAACCTACTAAGCTGAAAAACCTGGGGACTGTAAATGAAGCGTAATTCAACACAGGTCTCTATAACTCACCACATCTACTGTAATGTGTGTGAAGAAGTTACGGATCCAGACATAACATTTAGCCTTTGACTGGTCAGATGGCATGGCTTCACAACAGTTACTGCATGCAAATGTGTTTAACTTCACAGGGACTTAATTTTGCAGAAAGAGACTTTCCTATGGAACTTTTATTGACACAACAAAAGTACAGCGACTTTCGTAAGGTCTTAAACTACAACAAAATTGACCTACATGTGCGTACAAGACAATTGATGAATCAACTTACAAAGTGTATACTATTTGTTTCAAGGTCTAAACATTCTTCATATTTCATATCGTTTTCAGTTCACAGGAAAGCAAGCAGTTAGGGGGCACACACATGTTCTCAGTGTGATGATTTGGAAGCAGAAAGGTCACCATGAAATCTGAAAAGATCAGCAAACATTTCATGCCTTAGGCCACACCAATTTAATTTCTTGGTTTACGGATTTTTCCAGAAAAATAATGGAGCGGGTGGGCGAAAAAAAAATAAAAATAGAAACAGGCCTAGGCATCCTATTATGGCCCAAAATGGTACGATAGGAGCCATGAAGTCAACACACCAGGCTGGTTCAAAATTTAAACAATGAATTTTGAACTTTTAATGATACCATTGCATTGAAAGATGGAATAACTGTAACAACTAGGATGAAAAGAACTGTTTTCAACTGTTCAGGGCAAAACATGAGCATTTTGCAGTTGATTCTGAATTTTTATTTTTATTTGAAAATCAGAAAAAAATGAAGCAGGCGAATCCGTTAACCAAGAAATTAAATTGGTGTGGCCTTACAGCAAATTTAAATGATAATGCAGTTCCTTCAACAGGTTTATCTGTGTTGTCTGTTTTTTTTCTGCACTGTCACAGTCACCAAACAGTTATCACAGTCAAGGACTGCAGAACAGACCCTTGGACTTACGTCACCTTTAATCACAAACATTGCTTGGTATCACAGTGGGAGGGGGGCAAGTACGGACCATATCGTATAGCCATTATGAACTCAGTCTGTAGTAACTTTAAATCTTAACCATAGGTAGTGGATATTTTTCATGAAAATGGTGAGATGTTGAGCACCCAAAAGATATTCAACACATTTGATATAGGAAGGGGCCTGCAAAATAGGTTACCTTTTACTTTAGGCCACACCAATTTAATTCGTTGTTTCTCGGATTGGCGCTGTCCATTTTTTTCTGATTTGCAAAAAAAAATCAACTGCAAAATTCTCAATGAAAGACATATTTGGCCCCAATGGTTGAAGAAAGTCCTTTTCTTCCTAGTTGTCAATGTAACAATGCAAATTTGTTGCATTAAATGTTCAAAATCTTTTTTTTTTTTTGTATTATAAACCAGCCTGGTATGTTCACTTCATGGCTCATATTGTAACATTTCCAACTATCATGGGGTGCCTTGGCCTTTTTTTTTTTTTTATTTCGCCCTGTCGCTTCATTTTTTTCTGAAAAAATCTGAGAAACAACACCATCAATGCTAACTCTTGATTTTCAAAGTGCCCGCATGAGTAAGCAAATTTACAGTAATACAAGCCAAATGGCTAAATTACAACATTCTAAAATATGATGACAAACAATGTATAAACTTGGTAAGGCCTTAGCCATAACATACATCTGCCACCCAAACATCCAGCATAAACTGTACAAGGCTAAAGTTAGCACCTGATTTGTTTACCGGTATGTGGCATGGGGCATTTTTGTGTGGAATGGTATGTTAAACCTCCTTCAAAAATTTTAATGACAATCTTTGTTGTACCGGGGTCAAAGAGTTCCCACATTATGCAATGAAAATGGGTACCTTGGATACCTTATTATTTAAAAAAAGATGATTTTTATGCTTTGATTCAATATTTCATAGACATACTGTTACGTCTGTTAGTACAATGGAATATAGACATTTTTTATACTTAGTACCATACAAAGAATAACATTGAAATCTTAAGAATATGTAAACACAATGAGAAATGTTATGAAGTTTCACAGTAATTGCAGGTCTTCTTTCCTCCAAATTACAATGTCTGATTTCTTGATTTCTCTCTCTCTCTCTCTCTCCCTCCCTTTCTCTCTCTATCTCACTCTATCCAGTTTAACATCTTTTCCCCTGAAACTGGGGGATTGACATACTTGCACCATGTGCAATTCTTTTTTGAAGCAAGATTTTTTATGGCTGGATCATACAGCCCTTCGTAATGCCAATCCAAACCCTAGTAGGATCCCTCTAACTGATTTAATTTAGATCTATTGAATGTACCTTGGTCTTAAACTTACAGTAAAGATAGGGTCTGCTTTGGAATCCAACCTATGGCCCCTAGACTTTCCAACAAATGTAGTTAATAAAACAAGTTTATGTTGTCTCATAGGATAGTTCTAACGGATGGGTTGTCTGGAACAAATTTAAACTTCCAAATGTCAAAGAAAATTGTCAGTAAAGTTTTTAAGTTCTGTTCATCCTTGTTGGTTTCTGTAAGCATTTTTAATCAAACCATATGTTTTCTTGTGAAAGAAATTTGGATATTTCAAGGAGGGTTTATGGCAATATGGTTGTGGTTCCAGTTGGCAGTGTTGTTTGTTTTGTCTAACGTATCGGATGCCACAGATGACTGCCATATCTTCTGTTTATTACAGTTTTCTGTAAACACCCAGGCTGTCATGAAGAAAAGCAGATCTGCACTTGGCGAGGGCGTGTTGGGGTTTACCAAACAACATCATCTGAGTGTTCAATCGCTTCAGTCCTTTTTCTTTTATAAAATTCTGCTCGAAATAATGCTAGCTAAAAGATGGTATTTTTTCAAACAACATTCAGAAAGCAGCAAACTTTTTGTCAGCTGCCGTAGACAGGTTTGCCTTCTGTTTTGGGGCTTTATAGGACACAGCACGAGAACATAGGTCACCCCATAGAATGATCTGTATAAAACATGCTTAACAGAGTTATCACAACCCCTGACACACCCTCACACAGAGGAAAGGATCTCATTATCCCCTGCAGAGCCTCTACGTGACTAATGTGACTCGTGGGTGAAGGTTGAAGTCTCCTGTTGCAAGTCTCATTTCAAATGGTGGGTACATTAAACAACTTTTCTTTCCATATGACAATCAGTTCCATTTCGGACAACTTTTTTTCTTCAATTACAAGACTGCTACAACAGTTGTATAACAGAAAATAAGTGAACAATACAATGTGTGTACTGCAGATAGGTTTTGTGATACATAGTTTGGTGCTGTTATGTCTTTAAAGATGTCCCTGTTTTGTAATTGTACCAAAGAGGAATGGTAATTATTCCGTGTCTATGTCTCTGCCTCAGGGTTCTACGGTTCAGTAGCCGTAGGAGTGCAAGAAATTTCCTGCAAACAGATTAAAAGCCTCGCAGAAACAAGACAAGCTGCACGTGGGACATTCTCTGTGTGCGCTACATCTTAAAATGGAGTTGAAATACATGCTTCTGCTTTGGACATTCCCGCTGACGTTGGGGTTTCTGTTTGACGATGATGATGACAAACCGGCGGTTTCGCCAGCGGTGGGCGGCGGCGCGCAGCCGACATGTAAGATCCGGTGCACAGGTGCGGAGGGCGGGGTGAGTCTGCCCATCGTGGGGGAGAAAGGCGACCCAGGCCCAGCTGGAGAGCCCGGGTCACCCGGAGTCCCCGGCACACCCGGGCAGCCGGGTCCACCCGGGTTATCCGGGCAGAAGGGGTCGGCAGGAGGCCCCAGGGGATTTCCTGGCCCCGTCGGGGCGCCTGGGGTGATCGGCCCACCAGGTACAAGTGGCCCACAAGGACCGCCCGGCCCCCCTGGCCCTCCCGGCCCCCCTAGTGTCGGCCCCGGGCCACCACAGCCATTTGCACCTAACCTAGGTGTGCTTGGCCAACCAGGACCCCCCGGACCCCAAGGACCACCTGGTCCCCCAGGCCTGCCCGGGCTCTGCAAAGACTGTCCACTTACCAGTCGGTTCAACCCTGGGATAAGCACAGGGAATCTGGGCCTCCCTGGGCCAGTCGGGCCCCCTGGAGCCCCCGGCCCACCGGGTATACTGGGTGCGCCCGGGATCCCAGGTGCAAAAGGAGACAAAGGTGATCAAGGAGAACCGGGTCCTCCGGGCCAGCCTGGGTACTCACAACCCGGATCACAGACTGGGTACAACAGCTACCCCGGGCCACCTGGACCCCCGGGTCAGCCTGGGACGCCGGGTAACCCAGGCCCTATCGGCCCCCCGGGTAGCCCCGGACCCATAGGCAACCCGGGCATTCCCGGCAGTAAAGGTGAACAAGGGTGGATCGGCCCGACCGGGTTACCCGGACAGATTGGCCCGCAGGGTCCCGTAGGGCCGCCGGGGCCACCCGGGCCGGGTCTCAGCGAAGAAGACATCAAGCGGATATTACCACGGCAACCCGAGATCGCCCCGAAACCCGAGAGTCCGCCGGTGGTGTTCTCTGCTGTGCATTCTGGGAGCGGACCCAGCGGACAGGACAGGATCATATTTGACAGAGTACTGATAAACGCAGGAACAGGTGAGCTTACAAACATCTAAATTTTTCTTCTCAATTCTTCCATGTAAACCATTGTCCAATATGAAATTACACAGCTACAACCTCATGAATCCTAGTGAACAAAAGGTGTAATAGCTATATTACTGTTAATTATAATTGCAAACAATGCAGGGCAGGGCTCAATTTTTTAACTTGACAAAATTTTATCTGCATTTATCTTTTTAAAAAATGTTCAAAATGCTTGATTAGTTGTTGCCATCTTGAATGCTGTAACACTACTTTGGGGTCAGGTAACAGGTCAGGTGTGTTACATAATGGAGACATCAGAAAAACCTGCACAACTCCAATGTTAACTATACAAACCTGCATATGCAGGTGGTATTTTGAAATGTTATCAAACCTTATGAATTACAATGCTCCTGTGAACTTTCAGCAATTATTGAGTTGCTAAGTCACTCTAAGATACTCTTAACCTTGAAAAAGTCCAGCCATAATTGTACAAATTAAAATTTGGACGTTGTTGACTTTATCCACAGAAAGACCACACAATGGTCGACCTCGATCAAGGGGTCATCGGGGAACAGGAGGTGGGTGGCCTGGACACAGACAGCAGTCGTTTTACTTTAATCATGCCCCCCTCCCCCTTTGCTGGGCTGTTGAAACCTTTAACCATGCTTCTGCAAATGTTTTACATTACTGACAGTCTGAGAGATGGGCTACATGTGTCATTGCTTGTTTTTGCAGCATGTTATGCAGCATGGACAAATGAATTCCAAATGGACATTAAAGTCAATATTAGGGGTGGGTACCGGTTCAGCCGGACCGTCAAGAACCGAGACACAAAAAAAATGAAACACGTAAACCAGATCATCGGACCTGATATACATTTCTGTAGATTATACACACATCTTTAGATAATCTGGACATGGCAGGTAAAGAAAATAATCCTGAATCAAACTAGATTAGCCTTAATGCATGTTTGTCTCTTTCTGTAACTGTGTTCAGCTTTATACAAAATTGTTACAACTTGAACAAAGTCACCTGTACTCGTGTTTCACACTCCAAAATATGATATACTACTAGTAGTGCTACTGTACAATAATCAGGTCCAGGTTTAGGTCCAGACCTGGACCTGATCCTCTGAACCTGATCTGAACCTGGGCCTGAATTTTCTATACAGGTACCCACCCCTAGTCGATGTCTATACATGTACATGTTGCTTTTTACTGAAAATAGGCAGTGGCCTTATTGCTTTTCTTCAAGGAGGTTCAAAAGAGTCTTTACTTTTAAGTTTTAGACTCCCTTGCTTATTTGATGACCGCAATATCATTATGATTTGTTGGCTGCTTTCTTGCCTTTCATCAACAAACTAACCAAAGATATCTTCCAAATGCTTAGGGGAATGTCAAAAGGAATATCAGACATCTAAACATCACATCAAGGTTTAACCTTTTGAACAAGTGGAAATCATAGCATGGATATCAAAAGCATCTGCTATCAAATATTATCTTTTTTTTAAGTTTGAAAGTCATTGTCATTTGTAAGTCATTTTCCATCAAGGAAAGAAGACACTTTGGTCCTTATGATGTGCATGAAAACTCAAGAAATGGAGACAAGAGTCAAAAACGTGTGTGTTAGGTATGGAATCTGCACCAAAAAGCATCTTCACTAAAAGAAACAATTCACAGCCAAAGTACTAGGATATTATAGATTGCTTAATAATAATTATGATATCCTAAACTTCTGAGGTGGATCTTCCATGTTTCTTGCAGGTTTTGACGGCCACACGTTCACATCAGAGAAACCAGGCATCTACTTCTTCACCTTCCATGTTCTGTGTGAGCACCCCGAGAACCAGTATGAACCGGTCCAACTGGTCAAAAATGGTGTCACGGTCGTGTCACTGCAGGTATGTCCTTTGTCATTCGTTTGTCACCTACAATCATTGTTATTTGACTACCTTTTCATTTATCTTTGTGTGTTTTTGTATCATCCTAAGGCCACAGCAAGTAAATTTTATGGAATACATCCTCCAGACTCCAAATCTAATGCGATAGGGCAAAATAAAAAACAAGGCAATCTTCAATTTGGAAATTTGAAAATGTAGGAATGATACCTAAATTGTGCTACCTTTACTGCCAAGTACTACAGTACAACATCCATTTGACACTGAAAAATAAAAGTTTTCAATCATTGTACAAATGGTTTTGCTTCAGTGGGAATATTACATATATTATGCAATACATCGCTGCATCAAAGTAAAAGACAAAACAATAAATCAGAACCTTGTCTTGTCTTTTCTCTTCATATTTATCTGCCATCCACATTCCAGCATGGCGACAGACATCTTTGCCTATTTTCGGCATGTTGACCACTGTCAGAGGGCAACAAAATTTCCTGTTTTTATTTTTTTCAAAATCAGTAATGCGTGCCCTGATGTCATCCATAATAATTACTTGCTGTGGCCTTAGAAACAATGTGAGTGACACAAAGTTTCTTCACTACATGTTCATTTTATATGTAAATCCTGTGCATTGATGTGACCTTGATGTGACCTTGATTTTCTGCCCCCCTCCCCAGCAGGGTATGAACATGTCTGGCCACGCCATGACCGGTAACTCCCTGTACCTGCAGCTCAACCCCCGCGATCGCATCTGGCTCCGCGTCAAGGAGGGCGTCAAGATACGACCAAACGCAACCTTCTCTGGAATGCTCATACATACACTGCAGTAGTTAGGCAGATAGAGCTGACAGAATAGAGTACACAGTTAGGCAAATTTGCTCTTCAACCCAGTAACGTTACATACAGAGGGAAAGAATAGTTAGGCAAAGCATGTTGCAACATCTTGATATCAGACTGTGACTTTTTTGTTGGACCACACTTCCAGTACACTTTCTATACTCAATTATCATTTGCAAGAGATACTGCAATGTTGTTGTTGTTTTCGTTTATTTTTATGTTTTGGCTATCAAACTTACTTGATTCTATTTTAGATCCAGTAAAAGTTGCTTGACTCCAGATTAACCCTTGCAACAGCCTGGTGAATGGATTCTTAAGATATAGACATAAATGTCTAATGTAAATCTTAGTCAAACTTTTTTCAAGAATAATTATTCATATTTCTAACCATCACTCTTTTAAACTTACTGAATAACCTAGGGATATGAATTTAAATTCATGACAACTTTTGTATTATTGTTTGTGAAAAAATGTAGCTGCTATAGCAACGATATCATGTACGAAGGAAAATAATAGTTTTGCAGCTTTTTTGTCAAAAGTACCTGTACAACCCACATTTTTTTTCTGAAACTTAATTAATTACATAGGAACTTAGGAAGAACTTTACTACAGTCTTTTTTTGTTGTTGTTCCTTTGTTGGGCTTTATTTTGTAGTCAGGATAACAATATATATAATAATCTAATCTTAGGGTACCACCCAGAAAATAAAGGACTCATCTTGGGGCTTGTTTCTGCAGTTTTAAATGCCCAAAGTATGAAATGCTGATTTAAATGTGCCAATGTGAAGCAGTATCAATATCACAAAGATTGCCTTATTCAGAATATTTCCAGTTTTGATATCCCGAAATTGCATTGGATACCTTTAACACAAACTATTAAGCCACACCACTTTAATTTCTTGGTTACCGGATTTTTCTAGAAAAATAATGTAGCGGGCGGGCGAAAAATAAAAACAGGGCTAGGCATTCTATTATGGCCCAAAATGGTACGATAGAGCCATGAAGTCAACACACCAGGCTGGTTCAAAATTTTAACAATGAATTTTGAACTTTTAATGATACCATTGCATTGAAAGATGGAGTGACTGTAACAACTAGGAAGAAAATGACTGTTTTCGAATGTCAAGGGCAAAATATGTGCATTTTGCAGTTGATTCAGAATTTTTTTTTTTTTTTTTTTTTGCAAATCAGAAAAAAAAATGAAGCGGGCAAATCCGTTAACCAAGAAATTAAATTGGTGTGGCCTTATAGACTTTTTTCTTCACAATTTGAGGGAAACATATATGTATAGCAGATTGGCTGACCTGATCACTGGATACAAGTCTGATGACAGGTTCCTTGGGCAGCTGTAAGAACCCTTCTGTCCTCAAGCAGTCTTCTGCGTTTTCTTCAATGAAGTTAAGACATCTCGTGACAAGGGGGTGGATCTCTGTAGCTCCTCCTTTGAGAAAATGAACAACATCTTAAAGGAAAAGAACATGCATCGTCTTTTTTTTCAAAATTGTATCTAAGACACCCTGTTTTCTTGAACATACATACAAAAAATTGAACTCTCCCAAATTTTCGACTGTACAACTCCAGTCTTTGTCAAGGAATGAGCAATACAGCGCTTCTGTGACGTCACACAGATAACACACGTGACTCCGTGAGCAGTGGATCATAGGTTGCAGAAAGTCTGTGGCGTCCCCCGGCTCTGTTGAGGCCATCTACATCAGGGCATTACAACCACCGTCAACAGAGACGGGGGGCGCCACAGACTTTCTACAACCTACACAATATGGTTTAACAAAGTAAAACTTGCATGATATTTTCCAATGTCAATGTTCGAAAACTGTGCAACATTTCATAATTCAAGTGTCAGATCATAGAGCTAGAAAAGGTTGATCAGCTCGAAAAGTTTATGTCCCTTGCAGGCTCCACAAAAAAAAGGCTAGGGTCGGCAGTTTTTAGAGGATCGGTCAGGAAACAGGAAAGACAACATTTTTTTTCCTAGGCCAAACTGCTCTGAGCTCTAGATCCAGAACTATACATACGGTACAAAAGAAATCTTAACTATAAAAAAGTTTCTATAACCCACCTTTAGTAGTAAGTGTTGGAACAGTGCTGAGAGCGTTAGCGAGGAAGAAACAGGCGTTGTGGACTGTGAGCTGACTGGAGATGTGCTCCTCACAACTGTACTGTAGGTCTGGTACACCCATGTCCTGGGCTATTACTAACACCTCAAACACTGTGGCATCTTTCAGGGTCATCTGTACAAAACACAAAATCATATTTATGTAAAGCAAAGCAAATGCAAATGAATAATTGCATGAGGAATTAAAAAGGCCATCTACACCAGGGCATTACAACCATCCCTCAACAGAGACGGGGGGCGCCACAGACTTTCTGCAACCTATGATCCACTGCTCACGAAGTCATGTGTGTTATCTGTGTGATGTCACAGAAGCAGTGGATTGCTCATTCCTTGACGAAGACTGGAGTTGTACAGTCGAAAATTTGGGTGAGTCCAATTTGTTGTGTTGGAAATTGCAGTTTAAACTTGCTTCATAATAGCAAAAGCATAATGTTTACCTTCGCATATGGTCTGCTCTGTTGATTCCTACTCAAACACATTCACATATATGGTCAGACAGGAGTCTAAATCCCTCCTACTATAAAATTGCAACATGGTGAAACCCAACACTAGTTAACAGACAGTCTGGTTCAGGTCATTGACCTTTTAGGTTTGGAGAGGATGAAGAAGAGGAAACGTAGCAAAAACAACCCTACACTAGTTACCATGGTAACAGACAGTCTGGTTCAGGTCATTGACCTTTTTGGTTTGGAGAGGATGAAGAAGAGAAAACATAGCAAAAAGAATGTTTTCCTTCTGTAAACATAATAATTGTCAGTGGTAGAAATGCTGATTAGCAGTAGTATTTTGGAGCCAAAATTGTATTGTTAGGCAGCAGCAATAAGTTCAAACCATCTTGAACAAGGCACCTACATTGTCATGAACTTTTGTATTTGTAGACATATAAAAGTGTTACATTTTGCACATTTTTTGTATTCTTGTTACCTAAATGGTCAGTTCATTCATACCTTTCCTGTGTACAGATAGTTGAGAACATTTCTGAAGACTTCAGGTTTGTACTTTGGTTGTTTGATGGTCATGATTCCCTTCATTCCTGTTACCTGCAAAAAAAGTGTGAAATGGGCGAACACCTCATAAAAAGGCCTCAAAAGTACATACATGTACACCAGAGCTAGGTAAATGTAATTATTTTCAATTGAGCAGAGTGAAATTTGGTGCCTCTCAAGGGTTCAACGTTGGACCTGGTATATTCCTTGTGTATCTCCTGGATGTCTAACCTTCATCGACAAATTTCCTTGTGTATTAGACCTGATAGGTATTCAAACCAGGAACCTGTAGAGTCTTCTAGGGCCAGCTACCCTAACCACACGTTATGCTACAAACTTTGTGAGGCCACACCAATTTAACTTGTTGGTTCATGGATTTGCCTGCTTTTTTTGGAGGGGGGTTGCAAAAAAGACCTTATTTCAGCCTCTAAATCAATTCCAAAATGCTCATATTTTGGCCCTAACAGTTGAAAGAAGTCTCTTCTCTTCAGAGTTGTTACAGTTTATTTTCCATTTAAAAATGCAGTGGTTTGATTAAAAGTTTGAAACTCATTGTTTCAATTGAAACTCATTGTTGACTTCATTGCTCCTAGCATTTGGGGCTATCATAGGATTCCTAGGTCTGTTTTTTTTTTGAGAACCAACAAACCAACTTGGTGTGGCCTAAGGTGTGTAAAGTGTTCAAAGCAGAGCTGGGATGGGCTTTGCTGCATTGAGATGCCTCCCTGTCCTTGTAAACATGTAAATATGTGTAATACTAGCACCATTGATTTCCACTTGTCCTGTCCTGGCACTTGTCTACGTCCATCCCTATCCTACCCTTTGTTTGCACACAGTTACTAATCCGCGCAGCTGCTAATAATCCTCCTCACAGAGGGATAAGCAGTATTAAAGATGAGCATAACCCCAGGCCTACCTTACTCCAGAAGTCCCTCTTGTACCTCTGGTACCCCTTACAGCGTGCCCAGAGGATGAGCCTGTGTGCGTACATGGGGACCTCCTCCCTCCCCACCACGAACATGACGTCTGCCGTGTCACGGTCGTCCAGCAGCTTCTGTAGGTCCGACACCAGGCTCGGCAGTCCCGAGAACAGCCCGTCGGGAAGCGACGCGGAATGCGGCACTTGCGTCCCCATAGCAACGCTCACTGTAGAATCCTACCTGCAAATTTCAAGAAAAAAAATTCAGCATCAGACCAATGCTTTCAAATCCAGATCGCCCTTCGGCGTAACACACCAGCTTCACAGGCACGCGGCGCGGCAGCAGCTGGCTACATTACACCGATCGACTTGTTACACCTAAGTGACCTAACCCTTGAACATCTAACTCTAAACAATATTTACAGCTATCTAATGACATACCTATACTGTACCTGGTAACAGCAAGTTCCACTCTGCGATAGTTCTAGGAAAGTATGAAAGAGTAGAGAATCTCAACAAGTACATTTGCTCCCTCTATCAGGTTGGATTCAAATTGCAAATGTTGTCTAGACAGTATAACAACTGCTGACCTGTCTGTCTTTCCAAATATTCAAGAAAAAAAACTTCTGTGTCAGGTGCTAGACCCATCCTCTCAATCCAACAGAGGAATCTCAACGGCCATTTTTACCAGTGCAGTTACCCCCTCTATCAGGTTGGATATAAACTGCAGCATTGTCTTGACATCATTACAATTGCTCACCTGTCTGTTCAGAAATTGTGAAGACCAAAAACTTCAGTCATCCTCAAAAATCCAGTACAGAGAAATCTCACATTTACCAGTACATTTGCTCCCTCTATCAGATTACACTCAAACTGCAGTTTTGTCCTGACGGCATCACCACCGCTGACCTGTCTGTTCCCCATTCATCCATCACTCAGCTCTAACTTAAACAACTCTATCAACAGGGTATTTATAGGTACTCGCACAGCAGATAACATACCATAGTAGCACTTCATCCTTCAAAACACTGCCAGGATTTCAACAGGCCAAATACTTCTCTGATCAACTGTCTGTCTCCCAGGGTTGGGGGTGATAGTCTTGTCAGTCAAAATGGTGAAGAGACAGAGCACTGGTTTTCCCATGGCTCTCTTGTGAAAGATTTTCCCTCATTTTCTCTCTTCTACCTCCATGTTTTCTGCTAGGTCTTTTGCGTAGGCCACACCAATTTGATTTGTTGCTTCTCGGATCGCCCTGTCCATTTTTTTTCCAATTTGCCAAAAAAAAATTGGGGGGGGGTCTAAATTAACTGCAAAATGCTCAATAAAAGACATATTTTGGCCCCAACGGTTGAAGAATGTCCTATTCTTCCTAGCTGTTCAAGTTTTTTTCAATGTAACAATGCAACTTTGTTTCATTAAAAGTTCAAAATATATTGTTTTAATTATAAACCAGCCTGGTATGTTCATTTAATGGCTCATATTGCAACATTTATGGCTCTTATGGGGTGCCTTGGCCTGTTTTTTTTTCCCCTGTCGCTCCTGTTTTTTTTCTGAAAAAATCTGAGAAACAACAAATTAAATTGGTGTGGCCTTATGATTACTTTTACATTTAATTATGTCTTCGCATATACTCTAAGTAAATACTAGTACAAGGTGTTTCATGTAGCGTAATATTACCTTTGGTTGAAATGTTAGCAATTTTGCAAAATACATGTACTACATTCCAGTCCCTATCAATGTTTTCCTGCAGTTTCAAGGAAAGCCACCAGGGGGGCCAAAACCTAATCACTTCTTCAGTAGGTCAAGACCTAACCACATACCAAGTTTCAGAGCAATCCATCCATAGCTTCTTGAGTTATGCCACTCAACCATTATGAATGCTAGATACCCAAAACATGACCTTTTTGGCAATGGTAAAACAAGATGAGTCATTCTCTGTGAACTGACTTTATTCCTGTTTGTTCAGAAAATCTCAACTGTGCCATTTTTTTTGCCCCAGTCAGCAAATATTTCCCCAGACAAAATGTTTAGAATACCGACTGTACCGGGTACCAGTGCTGTATAGCATTCCACACTGTAGCATTTTGTCAGGATGTGTATTTTTAGAGCTTTGTTGCTAGAGTGGTGGTCAATGTTTGTGTGTGTGCTGGCATTTTGGTGTTACTGTACGGAGGAGAGCTTGTCTAAACTCTGGTTCTGTGTCAGGTTTTCAGGGAAGCATATTCCCATGGAGAATGCGGTGAGGGACCCATGTGGATCGAATTTGGTCGCTCCAGAGGTTAGGGGTTCCAACCTCAGCACAGTTTTTAGAGCCTGGAAACCCGATTTTTTAAAAGTCAATATTGTAGTCACTTATCTACATACTGAGTTAAAACCACACTCTCTCAATGTACATTGTATATTGACCCTCAAGGAGCAAAAATACCCAAAATTCTGACAGAAAATGGTTACTGGAAGGACCTGGATTGATTTTTAGGGTACCACCCAGGAAATGAAGGACTCGTCTTTGGGCTTGTTTCTGCAGTTTTAAATACCTAAAGTACTGATTCAAATGTGCTAATGTGGGACAGTATGTGTCAATATCACAAAGATTGCCTTATTCAGAATATTTCCAGTTTTGCCACCCTGAAATTGCATTGGATGCCTTTAAGAGGGCCTGCAAGGGGGGGTCCCGACAACGCTCTACGCTGAATTCAGAAACCTCTTGATTACGCTTTACGATAAATTCCAAGTGGCTACAACGCATTACGTAGAATTAAAACGGTGATTACGCTATACGTAAAATGCGAAGAGCGGTCCGTCTACGCTCTAAGTAGAATTAAAACGGCCGATTACGCTCTACGGAAAAGGGCTTGCGGGCCCCCCTTTATGATCCTTGTTCACGGTCACCCTGACAGGAAGCCATGGCCCCAGCATGGTTTGTTTGACACCCCCGTTGCTTGTTGTCCCCCAGTTTTGACAAACAGTTCCTGTGAGATCTCCCCACACCTCCCATCTGTGATGACAGGAATGTTGGACATGTTCTGTGCATTTATTTACACACTCCACTGTCAGCCCATAGAGTTCACTGCACAGTGCACTCATCCTACCTAAGAAATGACACATATATTGTGTTAACTTAACTGCCAACTATCACAACATCCATTTGTCACTGAAGCAACTTTGAAAAAGGAAAGTTTTCAATCATTGTACAAATGGTTTTGATTCTGTGGGAACATATAAAAGGAATGAAATACATCACTGCATCAAAGTAAAAAGTCAAAACAATAAATCAGAGCCTTGTCTTGTCTCCTCTCTTCATGTTTATCTGCCATACACGTTCCAGCATGGCAAGACATGCCATTTTGCCCATTTGACCGGCATGTTGACCACTGTCAGAAGGCAAAAAAATTTCTTGTTTTTTTTCCAAAATCAGGCGAAAATCAATGCGCGCATTGATGTCATCCATAAAAATTACTTGCTGTTGCCTTATGTCATATATATTGCCTGGTGGTCTACCCCAGATATAGTAATTAGAAAGGAAAGGATTAATAAAACAGATTTACTCCCATCTGGTCCTGGTTAGGATTTAATTTCTTTAGACCTCTCAGTTAGGAAATGAGGTTTTTATAATCGTAATGAAGTTTTCTTGTGAGTGAATGAAATGCTAACTCTATAAACTGTGTAGATCAGATGTATCTTGTTGACCCTAGCTCAAGACATGTCCTAAAAATACCCTTTTTTTTTGTTCTACGTAACTAAATTATATTGGAAAATCGGCAATGGTCACTCATCAGTTTTAGGCCACACCAATTTAATTTGTTGTTTCTCAAATTTTTTCAGAAAAAATATGAAGCAACAGGGCAAAATGAAAAAAAAAAACAGGCCAAGGCACCCCATGATAGCCGGAAATGTTACAATATGAGCCATAAAGTGAACATACCAGGCTGGTTTATAATTAAAACAATAATTTTGAACTTTGAATGAAACACAATTGCATTGTTACATTGAAAAACTTAAGAAGTTGGAAGAGAAGGACTTTTTTCAACTGTTATTAGGTCCAAAATATGTCTTTTATTGAGCATTTTTCATTGAGTGGGTCCAATTTCTTAGTTTCCAATGAATAAACAAGATATCAAGAAACACCCTTTTTAATCTGTCATTACTTAAAACTTAGCCTCTACCAGGCGGATCGTGGGTCGCAAATTGGATCTTCTATGGACCTGGATCTTCTCCGGTATACTATCCCTTTATTTCGGCCAATTTCTACTATTTTTCCAGCGATCCGCGGTGCCTGGTAGAGGCTACTTAAAACTGACATTTCAACATCTACCTCAAAAGGCACAGACACTACATTTGTGTCGAGATTAGAAACGAAATCTTTAAGAGGAAACTCAGAACTGTTGAGATGGTCCCAGTCTATCAGCTTCCTCAGCCAAATTGACTTTTAATAGTGTAAACTCTCCGCCCCACTCGTTAGGGACAGCTCCCAGCTGCCAGCTGTGACCTCTGACCCCCTGGGAAGGTGACTAGTGTAAATCTTGGGGTGGGGAGGGGGGCCAGAGTAAATAAACCGTTAGTTTACTGTCAAGTAGGTTAAGACTTTGGGAAAACATCTTCAAGTATGGGAAGGCGTTCCCAACAAAGGGAGGAAACAGATAATATTTTTAGACAAGTCGACATAGTTTTTGTTTAAGGTATAGTCAAGGTTTGGGTCTTCCTGCCAGCATCAGTCATTTCTGCCTGAATTTTGTTTTTTCTATGGGATTATCCTAAGCGAAAATTCTCAATATTGTGCATTAATTTTGGGGCGAAATTAATGTTTTTTCTGTTGATTTTACCAAAATTAAAGAGGTTGAAGAAACCAAACTCAGCTTGTCTTGTAGCTGAAGAGATATCCTTTCGTTCCATATACAGTTATTCAAATTATTCCATGCCAGAGACGGTCGCTAGATTTGAGGGTGTGCAGCTTCAAATAGAAACCCCAAATAAACTGGGGTGTGCCTCCTTAATTCCATTACTTATAGCCACCTCCAAAGTAAATCATACTAGATAAATTTAACATATTCATTTGTCTATACCAATCTCTAGTCCTCACTCTTAGTAAGTCGAACTTGTCTCAAACATTGATGTTTCTGACAAAGGAAAAAGAGCCTGCCAAGCAGATCCTATGGTGGCTATGCAATACCGGCATATCCATTGGCCAGGCCTTGGCCAGAGGAGTGACCACTAGCCACCAAACTCTTCTGGCCAATGGATACTGTCTTGTAACTGTACAATCTGCTAGGTTGGTGAATAGTAGCCTCCATAGAATGCCAAAAACTGAGGGTTTGGGGGGTCTTTGGGAGCTTTTATGTGCTATTTTCTGATTGCATATAGACAACATAGCCGGCCTGTTTGAATTACCCCCGTTTGTAGAACTGGGCTAATCAGAAAACAGCCGAAGACCACCAAACCCCCAGTTCTATAAGCCTGCTACGGAGGCGAATCAGAAAACAGCCCAAGACCACCAAACCCCTAGTTCTATAAGCCTGCTACCGAGGCTAATCAGAAAACAGCCGAAGACCACCAAACCCCCAGTTCTACAAGCCTGCTACGGAGGCTAATCAGAAAACTGCCGAAGACCACCAAACCCCCAATTCTATACGCCTGCTACGGAGGCTAATCAGAAAACAGCCAAAGACCACCAAACCCCCAGTTCTATAAGCCTGCTACGGAGGCTAGATGATTAGTGTGTTGGCCTTGCACTGAGCAAAAATTCATATTGACTGCTCACTCAAACATTTTCATTCAAGTTGATTTCCCAGCATAAGTTTACATAACGTGACAAGTCAGACTGCCGTATTATCCGTACTCCAGTGGAGAAATCCAAAAGTCTTCATGGGGGCCTGCATGCCCTTTTCCGTAAGGTGTAATCGACTGTTTTAATTCTACGTAGAGCGTAGACAGACAGACCACTCTAATTCAACGTAGAGCGTTTGCGTAGAGCGTATTCGCCGTTTTGCGTTGTAGCCACTTGGAATTTAATGTAAAGCGTAATCGAGAGGTTTCCTGAATTCAGCGTAATACGTAGCCAGTTCTCAAAATTTAGCGTAGACCCCCCCATGCAGGCCCCACTTCATGCGTGTCCGCATGCTTAGCTCATCATTGCCTAGACTGGCTTTATCCACTGTAATTCCCTATAATGCCCTAACACATCTGCACTCTTATCTCTCTGCATTGTTGGCCTGACATCTCCCTTTGTTTCCAGTCCCGCCTAGTCGTCTGTGATGAAGTAATTAGTGCCTCGTTGGGGCATGTTGTACCCACAGGTGGTCTTATCAAGATCTCTGCAAGATTACGCTAGGCCACACCAAGTAATTTTTATGGATGACGTCCTCTGTAGATCTAATGCAAGAGTGTGGAACAAAATCAAGGGCCGAAAAAACGAGATGCCTAGATGGGAAATATACTAAGGCCACAATTTAATTTGTTGTTTGTCTGATTTTTTTTTTTTCAATAAAGATTTGAAGCGACAGGGTGAAAAAAAAAAAAACAGGCCAAGGCACCCCATGATAGCCGGAAATGTTACGATATGAGCCATGAAGTCAACATACCAGGATGGTTTATAATTAAAACAATAGATTTTGAACTTTTAATGAAATGAAGTTGCATTGTTACATTGAAAAACTTTAACAACAAGGAAGAAAAGGACTTTCTTCAACCGTTGGGGCCAAAATATGTCTTTCATTGAGCATTTTGCAGTTGATTCTGGGCCTAAAATCTTGTTACTTAGGACACAAATTGAATGAAAGAACACAGTGTAACAACCAACAAGTCTTTTATTCATGAAAACAGCAATAAATCAGTGGAACAGCAGTTGCCGTCCTGTCCTGTTTCTTTCCTTTCATTACATCTTCCAATCTTGCAATTTGTGGAACTGTCGTGACTCTTTAGTCATATAGTTACAGGAAGCAGAATTTCTTTTTCTGTGAATAGGCCAAAATCAACACATGCGCAGACGTCATCCATAAAACTTACTTGGTGTGGCCTTACAACAAGTCCCCCTACACCCTCCCCATCCCCTACCGTGCACCATCAGGCACTGATTTTAATATTTATACCACCTATGAGGTCCTGACTTGAGTGCTGTGCCAGCAAAAGCAATCAGTATGTTTCCCCACTAGATTTGAAATAAAATGGCATGTAATTATGAACACTGTAATCATGCATTATGTAACTATAGTAATCAAGAGGATGGGAATGTTCTTTTCATGGAGAGGAAATAGATGATTTGATGTTATTAATTTTAATGCATGTTGTTGATGGAATTGTGCTGATATGTGGCTATGGCAGGTGTACATTATGTTACTTTTCTTTCACTATGAGGTTCACAAAGGAAAGTTAACTTTTACATTGAAGTTCTACATGGAAAGCTCTGCTATGTTGTAATGCAGTGATAGTGTATGGTGACTGAAGAAAAATAGAAACTAACTCATAGACTATGTGTATTATTTACAGCTATATGAATCATGTCTTGATTTTACACTAGATTTATTATGATATTCTGTTTCTGAACAAATTTTCAATGGTCTTTTTATCCTTTTACATACTACTATTTTTATTAGGAATTATGCAAGAATTCTCCAGAAATTCAAAAAGACATACAATGTACCAAATTGTCACCAAGACCAGAAGGAAGCAAAGTCTAACTATCTTTCTCTTTGCTAAAACATATTAGACTTATCTTTCTCTTTGCTAAAACATATTAGACTATCAGTGGACTAGCTCCCTGCATTCTTGCTTATATAGAAGTATGGACCAATTGCTATAGAAATGAAGATGGGCACAGTCCTATACACACAAAGATGCGGGAAGGATTCTAACTCACTTCTAAGCTAACATATGTTAGAACACGATGAGAAAATTAGAAGAAGTTTGTTATGAGCTTTCCGTGTCTTTCAAAACAGTTTCCACGCACTTCTTTACTGCACTGATGTCTATTTCATCTCCAACAAGCTTGATGTCTTCTGTTAGCATTCCTTCATTACATCTGTTTAACAGTACTAGACACTCTGTGGCCGACGCACAGATTTCTTCGCGTACGTTTTCCGATGTCCCGCTCTCGTCCATTGAGATATCGATGACAAGTTTGAGTAGCGCTTTCGCTAGCGGTTGTGCGTGATGAGGCATACGCGGCCATGCTTGGACGATCATTGTCTTTGTCGCTGTGAGAGCATCTTTCCGTGCAGATTCTACGGGTCCGTCGTAAACCTCCAGGTACTCGTATATTACGCGTAGAAGTCGGTTCAGGTGGCATACGCAGCGAATGCCAAGGTGTTGTACGATAAGGTGTAGATGCTTGCAGTACGCGCGTCTCATCGCCAGTTTCCCTTCGTGCTGCATGTTAGTGAGAATATGGCGGAGCAAGGCGTCCAATTGACTCGCTTTTCGTGGAACGCCTTCTTCGGTTGGCCGCTTCTCCAAGATCGCACAAACGTCGAGCAAACACGGCACAACTTTTTCGACCAATCGTGGCTCCTGTGAGTACAGCGTCGCGTGAAGAGCGTCGTAGATGACGGCGGCGCGGTTGTACCATTGTAGCTCCGCGGCGGGGGTGTTCTTCAGCACATGCTGTAGACAGTCAACCCCCAGTAGTCTGTTTTCAAGCTGGTGATCGTCCAAGAACAAGAGAACAGGCGGAAGGATGGTACCGACAAAATCAGACAAATACGGACGTGCTACCCGAACCAAACTCCAATAGAAAACTCGTCTAGTGGATAGATTCTTCTTCCAAGTGTCTCTTCCCAGACTTGGCTTCAGCAAGGTTAAAATTGAACCAAAGATGCCAACTTTTTCCTCAGTTCCGCAGAGCATTTCAGACTCGTTTTCGAAGTTGCAACATTGCATGAGTGGGGAGAGAGTGACCTGTGCACAAGATGCACAACACTTGTTGCTCCATGGCTGCTTTGCACAAAGAAATGCAATACAACCACATGCAATACATGCTGCAACTTTCTTAAACACCTTCCCCTTTATTTCTTGAAGTCTCTGTGAGTCCTCAGTGTCTTCGTTTCTATCTAACGCCTTCAAGAGCCCAGAAATTACTTCAAGAACCTTTGGTGCTACTTCCTTAACGTTTGTAAAGTCTTCATCGTGTACTATTTCTTCTTCACTTGGCCTTTGATCTGGGATTCGAATGGCGGAGAGAAGGCTGGTAATGAAAGCAGCGTACTGATTGGACAATGTCTCAGAGTCAGTGTCAACCGGTACTAACCAGCTTGTAGGGCTTCGCTGGAATATCTGTAGAGATTTTTCAAGGAGTAAACCCTTGTTTGGAACGACATCCTTTTCTATTTCTTTGCACAACTCTGATAGTACTTCTGTAACAGTGTACGTTTTCAGGATGAAATCTACATGGTCATGTTCGGTATGGGCGCTGTCGTCTTCGGAGGTTTTGCTCAAGCGTAACTGCTCGAGCAAGCTCGGTAAGTCAGGCACGCGGTCAGCCATAGTGGACGTTAGTTCCCTGTAAATAAAAGGTGGCTAATGTGAGCAGAGTTCTGAATGTTACAATGTAGAACATATTAGACGATATTTAAAAATACCAGTATTTTCAGGCCTCGAAATCAACTTTTCTTCTTACTGTCCCAGCACTGTCCCAAAAATAAATTCCAGTTGTCCCAAAGTGAGGATGAACTGTCCCAACCTGTTTTTGGGGAAGTCGAAGTCAACTTTATTTTGCTATAATGTTCACTCCCAGACACACTATATAATTGCAGAGTAGACAGGAAATTTGGAGCGACTTTTCAGGATCCAAAAGCTGGGACGTGTGCCTGATAAACAAAAGAAGGGCTTACATTCTGATGTTGATTATTTTTCTATTGTCCCAAAAATGACCCAAAGTGTCTTTTTAGTTGTCCCAGTCTAATTTTAGTGGTCAGTGGCCATTGGACCACCTATAACTTCGAGCCCTGATTTTGATTTAGCACGAAAGTAAATCTCATTTGCATGAGGGAAAACATCTCTCTTGTAGAAACAGACATATTTCTATACCATTAGAAAAGTGTTGCAAAAATTATAAAAATGCCTGGGAAAAAGTTGTGAAAACTGCTTGTAACATTCAGTCACTCTGTTCACATTTACCACTGAATATACAGGGCATGTACAAAGATGCTTAATTCGGTATATTCTCCACTATAGTGTCTGATGCGTATTAATACTTACTATGGCCACACCAATTTAATTTGTTGGTTCTCGGATTTTTTCAGGAAAAAAATGAAGCGACAGGGCGAAAAAAAAAAAAAGCTGTGAAGTCTGATGGTAAAGCCAGGGCTGGAAATAGGGGCCCGGGGGTTCTCGTGTTGAATGAAAGGTACAAGGTACAGTATACAGAAAAGCAAAAAAAAAATATATATATATATTTAATTACTGCTATGTATGCATATGTTGCTCTTTTCATAACCATGATCTTATTTCCATCTAACAGTTACATGTATTTGATTTTATTAATTTATGATAATGATGATGTCTTAACAGGGCTACAATCCTGGATTGTATAAACTAAAAAATAGTCTGAATAGCAGTCTCAATAGCTAAATCGGTTCAGAATAATATATTGGGTTCGCTCATCACATAACAAGGACAACATAGGATACTACTTCATCAAACCATGCAAGGACATCAAACCCACCGGCAGAAAGTTGTTTTGGTTCCAGCTCAAGTTCTGCAAATTTTTCCACCCCTAGAATTTCAACACCAGAAATTCTGACAACATCATAAATTGTGGCTTTCCTACATCTCCGGCCACTATTATTTTCTTACTTCTTGAAGCCTACATTCAAGCAAGGAGGTTTAATAGCAACTTGGACGAAGTTTCTTCTCTCAAAACTGACCGCCATTTTGTTATGCAAAATAGAGCCCTTCTATTGGTTCCCATACGTCACATGACCAACTGGTAAGAGAGACACCTATCATCCCTTTATAAAATTGCAGGTTTTGGTGGTGTGATCTTATTTTTTGACAACTCCTCTGGGGCGGAGCCTATGAGAAATTGTATTTTTTTTTTCATTCTGCGAAATCTGATAGCGGCGATTCCGAGAACCAACAAATTAAATTGGTGTGGCCTATGGTGACAAAACGTGGATACACATTCTAACTACTGTAGTCTGCAAAAACATCTACATGTACCTCCAAGATGGTCCCAATTCAATCGCCACTCCCAAATTACTCAAGTCATTGTTTCAAGCACATTACTGTTATTACAGACAATTTCACCACCTCGCAGACAAAAAAACAACAGCCAGTAAAATTGCAGGCAAGAGAAAAAAGTATTTCACACATTCTGAATGACTAACTACAGGCTGGTTTACCCCCCAACAGTTTAAAAATGGGGCATGATGAACTGTACTTGTATAGTCTCAGTAGTGTTTTTGTAAGTGTATTAAAAGCATTCAGTGCAGTTTTCAGGGCTTGGAAGCCTGATTTTCCAGAGCCAATATTCTAGTCACTCATCTACATACTTAAGTTAAAACCACACTATCCCAATGTATATTGACCCTCATGGAGCAAAAATCCCCAAAATTCTGACAGAAAATGCTTGCTGGAAGGGCCCTGGGCTGATTTTCAGGGTACCACCCCAGAAAATACAGGACTCGTCTTGGGGCTTGTTCTGCACTTTTAAAAGCCCAAAGTATGAAATACTGACTTAAATGTGCCAATGTGAAGCAACATATGTGTCAATATCACAAATATTGTCTTATTCAGAATATATTACCAGTTTTGCTGCCCTGAAATTGCATTGAATGCCTTTACATACATTGATCCAGTGAACCGGTACACAGCACTATTAATGACCAAGTAATAATATACTAAGTTCCCAAAAGATATGAAATATTGAACCAAGGAGGTTAACCTCCTTGGTTCAATATTGAACTATTTGTAGGTTTCTCCCAGGTATACTATAGACAGAAGAAATGCCTTTTTCAAGATGTTAGCTTCCTTGTAAGAGTATTAAATAAATTAAATAAATTATTAAGTAAATCTTCGGAAACGAAGCCAAGCCAAGACAGAGAGAGTCCAATCGGATATCACCAAATATAGCCAAGTGCTTTAAAATGGAGTACACATAACAGGATATGAGAAAATGTCTACAGGCAGTAGTCTAGAAATGTCACAGGAAAACATGGCTGACTTCATGTATTCAACAGATTACCTAATGGTCAAATACCGGTAACTACCACAACAATTCACAAACACAGAAGCCTGAACAAATACTATAATTACGCTACATTTTCTTCCATCCCACAAAAGAAATTAATTTGTCACATAATGGCTTGAATGCGTTCTTCTACATGGGTGGTGTGAGAATAATCTTTAAAGAATCTTTTGTTCCAAGTAATCTGTGAATAAAACAGATCACTAATTTTCCCACCCATCGTTATAACTTTATTGTTGAAGTGTCCAAAGGGGGTGGGATGTCCAATTGTTTATTTCACACCTTATAGAAAAGACAGACAACGGCTAAAGAGGTGAGAACACAGAAAAGTTAACGAGGGGAAAGGATAGCCTCCATAGTAGCGCTGCATATTGGTTCACTGGACTTGGATCCGGACTTTTAAGAATGTTTAGGTTAAAGTCCAAAATAAACTAAAAGTCAAGAACAGAGTCCGGACTTATTACCATAAAAGACCATTTCACACACCTCTTTTCTTTCCAAACCACCTAAAACCTTCCGTAGATTGCAAAAACTTTGCTGCAAAATGAAGAAAACATTGCCATCGGGCATTGTCAAGTACAGGCCTCCATGTTATGTGGCCAAAGTTTCACCCAGAAAACATTGCAAGGTTGCCAACATGCAATTTTGTGTATGCCGTGGGTTTAGGTTCGGACTTACAAGTCCGGAACTGAACCTAAACCTCTGGACTTGAATCTGGACCTGAACCTAAATGTGGGTTTAGGTATGCAGCACTACTCCATAGCATGCCAAAAACTGGGGGGTTTGGGGGTCTTCAGGGTCTTTGGGAGCTTTTATGTGCTATTTTCTGATGCATATTGACAACATAACCGGCCTGGTTTACCCTCGAGATCCGTAGCAGGCTTATAGAACTGGGGGGTTGGTGGTCTTTTCGGCTGTTTTCTGATCAGCCCAGTTGAAAAAACGGGGGTAATTCAATCAAGCCGGCTATGTTGTCTATATGCAATCAGAAAATAGCACATAAAAGCTCCCAAAGACCCTGAAGACCCCCAAAAGCCCCAGTTTTAGGCATGCTATGGAGGCTAGGCCCAGTTGAATTATCCCCATTTTTTTGCTAATCAGAAAACAGCCAAAGAACACCAAACCCCCAGTTCTATAAGCCTGCTACGGAGATTAGGGAAAGGAAAATGGGAGTGGAACTTACTTGTGATTTATCTAAGGTGTTGATCGGTTGGTAAGGAAGGTCGCTCAACTACAAGATGTCTTAGGACAAACCTGTGAAACACAAGAAATGGTGGGTTAGAAGACTTCATCTCCACACAGACACTAGAAAAAACTGCCGACACTAGCCTTTTTTGGGGGTGGACCCCAAAAAGGGACATAAACATTTCAAGCTGATCAACCTTTTCTACTAAATTCTAGCTCCATGATCTGACACCTAAGTGATAAAAAATTGTACGATCAGTTGTCTTTGTGTCTTGTATTTTCTTCTGCTTCCTAAAACATTTTGCAAATTTGTACAAATTGCAGATGTGTATTTCAAGCCGTGTATATGTATAGCAATACATTTCCTTAGTATTATTTGCATAATTATTGTACTGAAGTATTACCAAGTGATTAAGGCAATACAAAAACTGATTACAAAAGTAAACATAAAAACTGCAAAGCAAATGCATAATGTTTACCTTCACATATGGTCTGCTCTGTTAATTCTTACTCAAACACATTCATATATATAGTCAGACAGGAGTCTAAATCCCTCCTGCTATAAAATTGCAACATGATGTAACCCAACACTAGTTACCATGGTGACAGTCTGGTTCAGGTCATTGACCTTTTTGGTTTGGTGAGGAAGAACAAACATAGCAAAAACAATACATTTTCCTTCATTAAACGAAACTATGGAGTATGAATATATGAATGCAAGGATACATCAATATATTTATGATCTACTAATTTCTTACCAGTATTTATTGCATCTAAATATAATATGTATCTCTCAATGGAATTTTAAAAGTTCAAGTTAAATCAGATCTGACAGTAGATGCAATAAACTGTTTTAATAGGTCAATCTGTTGTTATAAATGGCAATAGTCTCCACACTTATGAATTGCATGACATTGGTGTATTCAAATCATACAGTATACACTGTAAATATTGTCTTTATGGTTGTCAATACACATGGGAGCCTCTATTGTGTCTACAGCTTATGTTGTCTGCATGTATTTGTGGAAAGCCTATATAATATAAATAATAACTTTATTGCTCTACAATTGTATACCATACTACATATGGAAACTTGTACTTGGCAATTATAATATACTTACGTTGTACAACTCTAAAGACTACATATATACTGTTAGCTGATGTTTATGCTGAAGGGAAGTTATACCAGCTATACAGATACAGATACAGTATGTAGTACAGAATGAAAGGAAAATTATGGCTATATGGTCCTGTCAATAGTGCAAAATTTTCAGTTACTGACAGGATGATCTTGTCAATAGTGCAGAATATTCTGTTACTGACAGGATAGTCCCGTCAATAGTGAGTCCTGTCAATACTGCAAAATATTATGTTATTGACAGGATGGTCATGTCAAGAGTGCAATTTTTTTCAGTTATTGACAGGGTGATCTTGTCAATAGTGCAATTTTTCAGGCAAACGTACATTTTTGTACAGTCTTGTCCGGTTTTTAATGTGTATACTGAAGGCACACTATATCTTAGTATTCTTACGCACTACACTGCCATAGATATCTACAATGCAAAGCAGGGATTATCACACTCTACAAATACGTGGTTAGATTTGCTCCTATGAGAATTCTGGTCAGAACCGACGCTATTCATCGTTAAATTTCGCAGAAACCACATATTCAGTGTTGTTTTTGATCTTCGACCATCTTTCAGAAAATGCCCCCCTCCCCCATATGCCATCTTCAATTTACTCTAAAATGCAGCTGGAAATCACGTATTTAATCCCGCCACAACCCGTTCTGCTAAGATAAAAGCTCATCTTCACTTTCCGAAGTCCTAATCATACGGCTGGTGGAAATTTAATTGCGAACGAATCGACTTTTTCGCGCGCCAAAAAAAAAAAACACAACCCCTGCAATTTTTCAGACACCGCGCGCCGAAAGAGGGTCATTTTACAGATCGATAAACCCCATTCAGAGCCCAATCAACTCTTCCTTGACCACTAAGAAGTATCCTTTCCTTTATCGATCCTTAAAGGAACGGGATTTGCTGCTCTGAGTGTTCTTAAATTCCGTCAACGTGACTTAAAACTCACCCAACTTCTTGAGCAGAAAAAAAATCTTCCGTACCATGGACCAGCACGTTTTGCGGCAGTGCTGCAAAATGTCGTGCGATATTTTCTTCTTCTCGTTTCCCATTCAAAGCTCAAATATATTTGACGGAGACCAGATGTTTGGAGGTTTACATACAGAACTCGGTCTACTTTCTGGTGAGTAGTGAAAATGTGTGTGTTTTTAGAGGTGTTAGTTTAGATAGTTTATGAAGGATGCGCCTATGTAGTGACCTATGACCTGTCGTTAATTACGTTATCGTAATCATGTCAACATGGCGGAGAATGTGAGTCAACTTTCAGGTAAGGTGTCTCTTCCGGGGTTTTTTAAGTTCCGTGTTTGATTTGGGGGTTTTCTGACACCTGTTTGAGGGATTTTATCACCTCGTTCGCAAGGGAACAAATCTGTAACGCAGTACGGGTTTGTTTTTGTAGGGATTGGGGTGATTTGGGGGTTGTTTTGGTCCCCAACAGGGGGTAGGTGGCCGGGTGTGTCGCCGCACAGCGTGTTTTAAGTCAGTGGGTTTTTGACCCCCAGGCGGAAGCATCCGAGGCCTGTTCGCACGGCATGTCGTCAATCCATGCTTTCCAGTCGAGTTTAGCCACCTGTCAATCACTTAAACCCCTCCGTTGATCAAATTTTCACCTAAAACCACCCTTAGAAACAACTTGAAGCGCTTGTACTTCGAAAATACGCCTTAGAGTTGCGCTGCGTTCGTTCTTAAGTTTAGTTTGGCGCCTTAAGAGTTTCTCACCGCAGAGAAAAACAATTTCTCAATGAATCACGCTCGACTTGAGGTCGGGAGGTTGGATTAAATCTTCACAAACATTGTCCCGCGCCTGAGACAACTGTTTTCACGGCCGCACGCATTGCCGAAGCCTGATCCCACCACCACCCGACATGTGCCCTCTATCAAACCTCATGTTGATGTGTTAAGTACGGCAAAGAATGCCCAAAAACGACAGAAATGTTAACATAAATCGACATTTCCCACGTTCATAACTTCACAATGTTGATTTCACGAAAGCTTTCGACGCATTCCTTTGTTTGTTAAGGTTGTACATTGTTCTTTTTCGTCAAGCTTGTTGGTCGCGCGCTGTTGGTTTTAAGATTAATGATTTGGAAAAGATATGCTAGCCAGTCGTAAATAGTGCAGTTGTTTAGCTGGGTTGTCAAAGAGCGATGTGGGCTATTTGGCCTGTGGCAGTATCGTATATCTTGTGCCAGTCGTGTTGTCTACAGTTGGGGGCCTTGAACGTTTGGAAATTTTGCGCTCATTTTAGCGCCCAGTCTTGTGTAATGCCCTCACTGTCCGTTCAAATTAGATATGCGCACATGGGAAACCGTCGTGCGATCTTTTCCCAACTCTATTACGACAAATGCCGAAGCTTGTCGTCTGATGACTTAATTCGTGCTAGGATTGTTGTGTGTTTAAGATAATGTTTGAAGCTATTAAAGACACAAAGGAAGTGTTCTACAACGTATCATTCGTTTCAGATACGAGTATATCTGTAAATACGAGTATATATATACGAGTTTCAGATACGAGTATATCTGTATATACGAGTATATAATTCATGCTAGGATTGCTGTGTGTTTAAGATAATGTTTGATGCAATTAGAGACACAAAAGAAGTCTTATACAACATGCTACGTTTCAGATATATATTAAAAATGGCAAAGTTTTGACATAACCAATAGCCTATACAACAGGCGATTGAACGTTATGAAATAGTCATAATCATATCTGCGTGTGTTTTTTGGCGCGTACGTTAACATGGCGTGATAGTGAGCGATGGTACGCCCGTCTGGGCCTGGCAGTTAGGCCCTCCGTGATAGACAGCTCGTAGAACTGGACGAGATAATTGCAGTAATTTTCCCTCCCCTCTGTCACGCCATTTAAAAAGGTGCACCTTCCCGTGTGTTAATCCCATCTCCTCCCCTGTCCTCCCAATTTTACGTATCATTACTCCTTCGAGTTGCGAAGAAAGAACAGATTTGTCAAAAATTGGACGTGACAGTCACTTTTTGTGGAGTGTAAAAAAAATTGTCGGAGAGGTTGGTTTTGTTCCAAAAAGGCCCGAAGCTGATTCTGTGAAGAGAGACACGCAGATCGAATTTGTTTTTGAGTTATGATAGTATCGACAACATAACGCCGTCCCCTCCCCTTAAATTATCCGAATTTTGACCCTCCCCCTACGCGTTATAGTCTCTGGTTTCTCCCGTCAGCCGCTGACGTTGTTGGATATACTAACGATTTCACCATATGATCACCTGACACGCTGGGACGTATACTTACCCTGACTTTCTGACCCAGAAAATTACTTATCGTACGCGAGAGGGTTTCCGAGGTACGTCCAGTGTCCGCTCCCGGTGCCTGGGTGCCACCAAGCCGGCTTACGACCCAACCTCAGTACGGTAAGCTATACGAGAAAATCCATATCGTTCCGTAGGGCCTTATTTCTGTACCGTAGCTGCTCATATATTGGTTTAGTAGTAATTGTTGATGACAGGGGTGGTAGACACCCTGGCGTGGTTATATACCTGGTTAAGACCCCAAATCGAGCCCGGCCCGGTATATATGCCCGGATATATATGCCCGGGCGCCCGTCCAAATGTTTGATAGGCCTCGTAAGACAAGCACTAGTACAAGACACCCTACCGGGAGCTAAGTAGAGGCACTGGAGCGCAAGAAGCCTTGCTCCTAGGGGGTAAGAAGTAATAGGGCTACCTGCTGGAACCCTGATTTATCAGGTAAACAGAATGTCTTGTTTCAAATTTGTCGCTACTTTATTCTGCGCACTACATGTGGCGTGCCGATACCGATCACTGTTGAGTACATGTAAGCAATGAAAAAGCATGTATACCTCCGTTGCAATTACAGTTAGCGTATGTCTGTGGACACTTTCTGTATATTTCTGGGGCTGGTTTTGTGTTGGTGGTTTTAAAGTTGCAGATTGGTACACGTTAGGAGAGGGAAATGTGTTTTTGGTTGAAGCTGGGCTGTGCCCCGTAGGTTGAATTGACGTCTGATGGGTGTTAATTAGATACCTGGCATTTTTCGCGCCGTCGAGATACATTTTCCCCGTCAGTGATTTTAACGAGAAATGCTCAGGATTCTGGGCACATCTCTTAGTACATTCAACATGTAGCAGATCGGGCGGGATTTGGTTACCCTTTTCCCCGGCAGGGGTATGTGCGTATGGCCCTCCTCGGTCTACATGTGTGCCTGATTTAAATTCCCGACCGCGACCCAAAAGTTCCCGGTGTATCGACAGACCGGAGCCGGGTTACTCAACTCAAACCACCCGGTGACACCTGTGCAAAACCACGGTCACCTACACACACCTTCTCACCAACAACTTATACCGTATGGCCCTCCTCGGTCTATATGTGTGCCTGATTTAAATTCCCGACCGCGACCCAAAAGTTCCCGGTGTATCGACAGACCTGAGCCGGGTTACCCTACCCAAACCACCGCCTAGCACCTGTACAAAACCACGGTCACCCACACACTCTCTCACCTACAACTTAAACCTTAATCTCTTAGATTCATATCAAAGATTACCCAAGACAATTTAAGGTGACGGTACACCCTTAAGTCACCAGCTAAGCTAGGGACTTGGCGAGTTCTTAAGGTGCTGGATTTGAGAACGTCCTCTTCAAGGATTTCGCGGATAGACCAGCTACGTGTGCGGATTTTGTGCCTAGTTTTCATTGATTAGTCTAACCTTGGACAAGTGCAAAGTCAAGAGGGCGAGTAATACTGTACGAGTAGTTTCTGTTGCAAGCTAGCGCCTCTACGACTAATATTTGCACCCTAGAACGTATTTTACTTGAAACCTTAGCCGGACGTACAGCGGAAACGTTGCATCAACTCAAACTAATGTTTGTAACAGATATATCTTACAACTAAAACATTGGGGATTTGAAGGTATGACGACGAAGAGATTATGTTTTAGGTACGTCATGTAAAATTCTACCCAACCCTGTATCGTTTGAGGTATAGACTTGAAACATACGGTACTGTTCATGTAACTTTAAAGTCTTGCGACGGGATCTTTGTAGGGCTCATTTTCTCACTATTGTGCATCGTAAACCCTACTTCAGTCGCCTATTCCTTCACCCTAGCGTAGGCTGTGTTCTAGACTACGAACAATAACTTTATAGTCTCGGTACGGGATCATTGTAGGGCTCATTTTCTCACTATTGTGCATCGTAAACCCTACTTCAGTCGCCTGTACCTTCATCTTACCATAGGCCGTGTTCTAGACTACAAACTGCCGGTGTTCTGACCGACAAAACGGTGCGGTTAGGACTAAATGAACCGTGCAAAGAGTTAGTGTTAAAGATTACACGCAATTTTCTCACCATTTTCTCACTATTGTGCATCGTAAACCCTACTTCGGTCGCCTATTCCTTCACCCTGTGTTCTAGACTACAAACTCCCGGTGTTCTGACCGACAAAACGGTGCGGTTAGGACTAAATGAACCGTGCAGAGAGTTAGTGTTAAAGATTACCGCGCACAGCGGGGAGTTAGAGTTTAGGCCAGCCATTTGGAAGTGATGACCGTCCTCGGTGTGACAGTTGTTAGGTCAAGACGGGGTTTTCTAGTGTAGAAACATGTACAGGGCCTCAACAAAGAATCTGCGCCCCACCTAGATGCTGGAACCAGAACTATAAATCTTACTAGAACTAGGCTGGGCCTGACAGGTTTTTCTGGACGGTTTTCGGGTTCTGAGCAGCACGCGCCATTGGCCATTCGTCTACCAGATGCAGAACAGATGATTTTGACTTTGTTCTAGCCCAAGTCTAAATGTACGGTCGGTTTTACACCAGAATTGCAATTGGTACCTACAAATTTGCAGTTGACTGGGTCAGAACTAGCCTTGGTCTGACAGGTTTTTCGGGATGGTTTTCGAGTTCTGAGCAGCACACGCCATTGGACAGTCGTCTACCAGATGCAGAACAGATGATTTTGACTTTCTTCTAGCCTAAGTGTAAATGTACGATCGGCTTTACACACCAGAAGTCGGTTACTATAAAACCTGACTTGATCCGTTTCCGGTGTGAAAGGGTTTGCCCTTAGACATGTAGTGTTCTTGAAAGAGTTTCGTTAGTGTGAATAGGGGACGGTCCATGCAGTTGTTGAAGAAGTGAACAACTGGACGGTCCCTTACGTTACTTCGTATTACTGTGTACGTTCTCTACTTGTACTAAAGAACCAGTAGCTATTGTTCCAATGCGTTTTTCTGCTTTATGTAAGGACATTTAGTCTATTGGCCAATATGGCCTCCACCACTCACCAGGCTTCCAATTTCCAACTCAAAACCTGTAAAACTGATGTACCGTGTTGTCATGGGTTGTAGTTTCACTTTGTACGATATATAGGGCTGTCTAGCCTCTACCAGGCTTCGGGAGGCGGTAGAAAGAGTAGAAATTGGCCAAATAGAGAGATAACATGCCAGGGGAGTTGTAGTCTCCACCAGACTCCTTTGCAGGCTGAATAAATAGTAGAAATCGGCCTAAAAAGGGGATATCATTGGCCAGAGGAGTTGGCCGGCCAGAGAGAGTCCATTTTCCTGCACGGAAAAACTATTCATTCAGCCTGCAAAGAAGTCCGGTGGAGGCTAGGGGAGTTGGTCCGCTAGGGAGTGCTACATTTGCCGACCCGGTGCACTCTTTCCAGCCGCTTCCGAAGCCTGGTAGAGGCTAGTACCCCAAACCCTTCGGACCTATATCGTTCGTCCGTAGAAGCTCCTTGGTCCGGCCGTCCGGGCCGTCCGGGCCGTCCGGGCCGCCTGAGGGAGATGGCCTACCGGATTTATGACCTGTCACCCACGGCTTGTTTCCCTCGCAGGTTTTACGACTCTCTCCCCCCGTATCGCGCAGCGGGGAGCCCATTTTCGGCACATCGATTATTACGATTTTTGATGGAGCTCGCGGAGATGATTGTCCAGATACAAGAACCGATCCATCAAGGGTGAAAGCAGGCCCGAACCTGAAATATTGGATACTCTGTTTTCATATGTGTCTCTGCGCGACCTCGCCGGCCCCCTTGGAGACACACTTGCACAAGCTAGTCAATAACTCAGCAAGGGAAGTCGACACTCGCTTTTAGAGCTCGGCCATAAATTTCAGGTCGATTCGCATGCATGTACGTGGACAGATGGAGGGATGGGCGGTAGGGTTAGGTCTTTTGTCCTCATTCCTCTGTGTCTCCCTCCCTTTCTGTCTCTCTCTTCTCTTCTCTCTTTCAATCTCAATCTTTCTCCATCTTTCTCTCTCCCTATCTCCGCCTCTTTCTCTCAATCTTTCTCTCAATCTTCCTCACTCCCTTTCTCTCTCTCTCCGCCTTTCTCTTAATCTTTCTCTCAATCTTCCTCTCTCTCCCAATCTTCCTCTCTCCCCCTCTCTCCGCCTCTTTCTCTCAATCTTTCTCTCAATCTTCCTCTCTCCCAATCTTCCTCTCTCTCTCTCTCTCCGCCTCTTTCTCTCAATCTTCCTCTCAATCTTCCTCTCTCTCCCAATCTTCCTCTCTCCCTCTTTCTCTCTCCGCCCTTTCTCTCAATCTTTCAATCTTCCTCTCTCTCCCAATCTTCCTCTCTCCCTCTCCGCCTCCTTCAATCTTTCTCTCAATCTTCCTCTCTCTCCCTCTCTCTGTCTCTTTCTCTCAATCTTTCTCCTCCCCTTTCTTGTCCCTCTCTTCTCCCATTTCACACTCAACAAGTTTCTATATTTAATATAACCTTTTCTATATAGACTACATAAAGAGAGAAGTGTGCAACATTGAACGAAACAAAAAGAGATAACACAATACGAAGTGTGAACAGGATCTCCGCGGCGTCCTACTCTGTATTCTACGGCACTTCCACACATGTAACGACAGCCCTGTGAGCTCAGAGCGCTAAGCCTCAATAAGATTTCCATTAACCCGTGTAATAAAGTCGCGGGGAAATGGTGTCTCCTGATGGACATAGACGTCCATTTGCATCACGCTCGATAGAGTAATAGATTGACCATGTTATTGCGCAGGGCCCAATAAGGCCGTTATTATTAGCGCATACTAACAAAGGGGTCGTAAAACTGGCCATATAAGTAATGTCCGCTCTCTGGTGGAGGGTAGAATGCGGAGAAGGGATTTGGCACTTCTTTTGGGTCTGTAAATATGGTTCCGCAGTACGGAAATATTGATGTTTTACTTTTTTTTACAAGGTTGTGTATTCGCTGAATTGTATGTCTGTGTATTTGTGAACCGTCATAACTTGAGAAGTTGTGGATGAATCTTTAGCATATTTGGTATGTGGGTAGGCATTGGCAAAAATCTGTAAATATGGTTCCGAAGTACGGAAATATTGATGTTTTACTTTTTTTTACCTTCGCCAAGAAGGTTATGTATTCGCTGACGTCTGTATGTGTGTTTGTGGGGTTCTTTGGATCTTTAGCATATTTGGTATGTGGGTAGGCATTGGCAAAATTTTAGGTTCCGAAGTACGGAAATATTGATGTTTTACTTCTTTTTTACCTTCGCTAGGGTATTCGCTGACGTCTGTATGTGTGCTTTTATGTGTCTTTGTATGTCTGTGTATTTGTGAACCGGCATAACTGGAGAAGTTGTTGATGGATCTTTAGCATGTTTGGTATGTGGATAGGCATTGGCAAAATTTCAGTCCTCCTGTCGGCTTTCTGTGGTACTGCAGCGGAATCTCCGGTTTTGATTTGTATGTGGCGATGTTGAAATGGGAAAGAGTGCACATTGAATAATGGACAGGACGCCAGGCTAAAATCCTATTTAATGGGAACAAAAACATCAACAATATGTGTGTAACTATTTATCAACAAACAACATTGTGTTCATCACATCGCAAAAATAAACAACTTAACGAACGTTCATATTTGATGCTATAAAACCAAAATGACGCACAACAATGGACTATATTCTGAACTATTTCAAAGTCCCCACCACAACAAAATGTTGTTTACTATTTTGTGCATTGTTGTTGTATCACACACCGGCGGAGTGATTTGTGTGGAGCCGCGTCACCCCGTGACCCAGAGGTCATCCATCAGTCCCAGACCTTTGTCTCAGGTCCCGTCATGCCTCGGGCGAGGATAACATTCCGCAAAGGACACCTTTTTTGGAGAGAATGCAACAATCTGATTATAGGATTATTACAGGAAGAGAATTCAGCAATATTTCATAACAAAACGCCATATTTTCTACGTTTTACGAAGTTTCTCCACTCCCTAATCCTACCACAATACGCCTCTAGTCTATCCAATATGTTGACGTACATGTACAGTAAGAACATGTTGTGTACGATATGCAACAGCCAATCAAAATGCTCCTATTAATCAAACCAGAACGTGTTTCGCAAAAAAAGCGTCGCCATCCATATGGTGCTAGTACGTCGCCCCTGGTTGGTCATAATTAACCCGTCTGCCTGTTTGTGTAGTCTGTGGGTCCGACGCGCGAGAGTTAATGACTTGTGCTACAGTTTTGCGCCGTACTTCCGAGCAGGTGTTAAGAATGTCTTAAACGCGGGTTATCTGATTGGAATGAAAGTAGGGGATTAACCAGATGACGGATGGACAGGGTTTCGCGGTTCGCTGAAAATGCTGATACGGGGGTGATCCATTAGTGATTGATGGGAAGGTGGACAAGAGCATAATACACTGAGTGTAGCAGGATTTAAGTTTAATTGTAATTTGGGACAAAATGTAAAATTGGGACTCATACAAAACTATGCTATGACGTCACTTTAATATGCAGATAGAGCACATGACTACGTCAGAAGTGGACGAAAAGTTGCAGAAAGTCTATGGCGTCCTCTGTCACACCAAGGGATGGTCGCATTGGCCAGTCAGTCAGTCAATAACATAAGATTTCGTTGCCCAGAATATTTGCCTCACAAACATTACTAAGCCGCCCCCCCCCCCAACAGTCTTCGCCGGTATCTACTTCCCGGAAAGTCTGTGGCGTCCTCCGTCACGCCAAGGGATGATCGTATTGGCCAGTCAGTCAGTCAATAGCGTAATATTTCGTTGCCCAGAATATTTGCCTCACAAACATTACTGAGCCGTCCCCCAACAGTCTGTTTTCGCCGGTATCTACTTCCCGGAGAGGAAGGTAAAACAAACGACCACCCAGCGGAAAACGGGAAACCGCTACATAGCCGCTAAGTGACATGTCGTTCTCCCAGGGATTTGGTCCATATCCACTGGCACCCTATCAATCACCTCCGCGGAGTCCTCTCTGACGGGATCCAATACAATCCATCAAACACCACTTCTATCCGCGGAGTTCGGCGGGAAATAACGTCTGTATCTCGGCAGAGCGGAACTTGGGCAACTCCCCGGAGGTGGTTGTGGGAAAAACGCGGCGTGTTCAATATTGCGGGCTGTTTTGACAAGTGAGATAATAGGGTGGATATTAAGGGGCTGGTGCATTGTAGTTCTGGAGGGGTGGAAAGGGAAGATGGATTGTTGGTAAGAGGATGTTGGTCTATGAATGGAAAACAAGATAGTCTTTAAAGAAGACTGCGTTTTTTTTTCTAAATTTTTATTCTTTCACATAAAAAGACACAGATCCAGGTAATAATAACGGAAAATGATACAGAACATAGAAATAATAATAATAAATTTTTTCTATCTCTAGAAACATTTGATTATAATCATAATAATATCATCTCTAGAAACATTTGATTATAATCATAATAATATCAACTCATTTCAAACATAGGAATAGTAATAATCAAATATTGATAATGAGTATTTATAGAAACATTTGATTGAAACCATAATAATATCAACTCATGAAGACTGTTTAGAAATGGACGTCGCGCTTTAATTTCCTGAAAAAAAACATCACTATTATACAGTTTTACTTCAACTTCGATTGGTTGTAAGAAATTTCGGCTTGATTTTTTTACACATACACGCACACATAGACAGATACACAGACAGACACACACACACACTCTCTCTCTCTCCCTCTCTTTCTCTTTCTTTCTCTTCTCTCTCTCTCTCTCTCGCTCTCTCTCTCTCTCTCTTCATAGCTGAGTCTCAGAACTTAGCTGAAATCTCAGTCGTGTGCACCCCTCCCCCCTCTCGGGAGTAAAGCTAGCCCCGGATAAGCCGTCTGCTCATTCCGATAAGCTACAGAAAGTCCCCCAACCGATAACAACACCGTTCTTCCGTATCACGTGTTCAAACGCTATCGCTAAGTGCACGATGTTGTACTTTTTCTTAACTTTTGTCATTCTATTATTAAAAACTCAAGAAAGTTTATAGCCATACCCATAACCTCCTTTTTGACATCATATAGCTCTGAATTTAAAGGAAAGGTATTGAGTGGAAAACAAATTTTGTGTTTTCTTTATTCAACGTGTACAGTGTTGCAGATATCCAATGCGATTTCATCAATTCGATGCAAAACTGAAAATATTCTGAATGAGGCAATCTTTGTGATATTGACACATACTGCTTCACATTAGCACATTTGAATCAGGATTTCATACATTGGGCATTTAAAACTGTAGAGACAAGCCTCAAGATGAGTCCTCTATTTTCTGGGTGGTACCCTAAACATCAGCCCAAGGCCCTTCCAGTAACCATTTTCCGTCAGAATTTTGGGAATTTTTACTCCATGAGGGTCAATATACATTGGGATAGTGTGGTTTCAACTCAGTATGTAGATAAGTGACTAGACTATTGGCGTTGAAAAATCGTTTTTTAAAGTCGTTAAAGTTTACATTTCCCAGAGTTACGAGAGTTCAAGAATGGAGACCTGTCACCAAAATTGTTCAGTTCCTAAACGAAAGGTACAGAATGGCAAAGACGTGTTGTGTTTTCCTTTCTTCAAGACAACAAATGCCCCCCACCCCACCTCTTTGTTCCGGACTATGTAGAAACGAATTCATTGTTCAGAAACACATGCCTGTGTACAGCCTGGGGGTATGGGATCCTGGCGTGCCAATTATTTGGGGTGACGTGACCTCTGACCTCTCCGGTGCAGGTATGTTCCCAACTATGATTCACAACACACTGTGGGGTGCCAGGGGTCAAAGTGCACTGGCGGTCACACGTCAATCAAACTGCAAAATGTGCCAGCTGATCACAAGTGACAGTTGAAACCTACATGATTGAATTAGTGAACTGTTGGAATCTATTGTTTGTGCTTGTTCAGAATGGGTGGGGTAGACTTGTCAGAAATGTCATGCCTTGCCAAGAATCTAGTACAGCTACTTCAGTCACAAATAGCTAAGTCACAGCTGCTCTTAATGGTTTTAGACGTTTTCTAAAAAAAAGTTGGGAGTGTCAGTGTTTTAAAGGCATCCAATGTAATTGCAGGACAGCAAAACTGGAAAATTCTGAATAAGGCAATCTTTGTGATATTGACATGTAATGTTTCACATTAGCACATTTGCAGTCAATACAAATGTATTTCATACTTTGGGCTTTTAAAACTGCAGAAACAAGCCCCAAGATGAGTCCTTTATTTTCTGGGTGGTACCCTAAAATCAGCCCAGGGCCCTTCCAGTAATCATTTTCAGAATTTGGGGAAATTTTGCTTCATGAGGGTCAATATACATTAGGATAGTGTGGTTTCAACTCAGTATGTAGATAAATGGCTAGAATATTGGCTTTGCAAAAATCGGGCTTCCAAGCCCTAAAAACTGCACTGGATGCCTGCACTGTAGTCATTTCAGTATGCTGTTTTTTTACAGTTAACCTAATCTACTGTTACTATAATAACAGTACTCTATTTAAAGTTCATGTCACAAACTTTAGCATCATTATGTTTACAGAAGGGAAACATATTGTTTTTGCTCTCGGTTTCCTCTTCTTCTTCTTTTCCAAACCAATAAGGTCAATGACCTGGACCAGATGTCTGTCACCATGGTAACTACTAGTGTTGGGTTACATCATGTTGCAATTTTATAGCAGAAGGGATTTAGACTCCTGTCTGACCATATATATGAATGTGTTTGAGTAAGAATTAACAGAGAATTTCTAGTGAATGTTATATCTTTATTTCTCTGTTCTATTGGCTCTGTAGCTGTATCGGATACGATAAAAAGTAATAATTTCCCTCGGTGAATAATTTGGCTGACGAAAGATGATTTTAAAAAGCTTACCCACTGAAAACCCATTTCTAAAAGCCTTCGTGACCAACATGTTGCTAATGATGATACAATGTGATTCTGTCGTGACCACAAACTCCATAGGGGGTGGTTAAGTGTATCGATTTTGTTACAGTTTGTCATCATCATGTAATAAGGCCATCATTATTGTTATTACTTTGTCAGTATCATTATCCTCATTATTTTATGAAACGTATTAAACACGTTGCTTTCGTGTAGTCATTGATACCAAATGATCGTGTAGAAACATTTCAACTATTATTATCACAGGTTGACACCTCATTTCAAAAGTCACTATTGTAGGATCGGAAATCGAATGCTTTGGTCATTTCTTTTTATGTTAAATAGATTGAATCTACATTTTCCCATTGCCTAGCGATATACAGCGTACAAAAAATTAGTTGTGGCCTACAAAAGTATCGAAGAACTGTTAACTGGGATTTGTTTAGTAGAAATGGTCTTTGTTTTGCTAATTACAACTCCATATTATATACAGTTTATCTTTTGGAAGGCTGGCTAAAAGAAACCGGGTTGACTTTCGGAACTGACTACATAATATCAGACGTATGTGCTTATGATAGGCGCATGCCGAGCCCTAAAAAGCCTGCTAAAGAGGTAGCACTATAAGCAAGAAGGCCCAGCCAATTCTAGCCTCTACCGGGCTTCGGTAGGCGGATGGAAAGATTAGAAATTGGCCAAATAGAGAGAGAGAGATGCGGAAAACTGTACTCTCTAGCAGACCAACTCCCCCAGCATGCTATCTCTCTCTATTTGGCCAATTTCTACTCTTTCCAGCCGCCTCCCGAAGCCTGATAGAGTACTAAGCCAAGTGTCTGCCATGGGGGCTAGATAGCCTCCTGTGCAGGCCTCCATGCGGGTGGGAGTTTTGATACTGCGTTTTGCAGCCGCCGTGGCGGGTGCAAACCTTCTCTGGGCAGTTGTAGGATGGCCGGCAAAAGAACGCGTTAAAAATTCTACAAAACGTAGTATCAAAACTCCGACCCACCCGGATGCCTGCACAGTAGGCTAGGGGCTAGAGTACAAGTGGTTTACAGATCTGTGTGATTTTCTCCGGCCGTGCCAGCGGAGCTGAGCCCGGGCCTTGTCCTGATTACTCCCGCGGAAAGCCCCTCGCTGACGGGTGCTCGGTCTTGGCGGATCAGGCGGGATCAACCCCCGGGCTCAAAGCGCTGGTGGGGAGATCACAGAGAACCGGGGGTAATCCTCCTCATCTCTCCCCTGTCGACAACACGGCTATCGGGGATTCTTACGAGGAGGAAAGGACATGGAAGGTGCTTTAAAGGCATCCAATGCGATTTCAGGGCAGCAAAACTAGAAATATTCTGAATAAAGCAATCTTTGTGATCTTGACACATACTGCTTCACATTAGTGTAGCACATTTGAGTCAGCATTTCATGCAATCAGAAAAGCTGTGTTTTATTTGTCTTTCTATCTATAGATAGAAATGGCCCTTAAATTAAGTCTTGTTGATCTGTACCTGTTGTTGGTGTTATACTGCAGGTCATATACCATTGTGTGGATTTATATACGATTTGTAGGAGGAATGATCATGAAAATGGAGTTGTAGCCTTTGTAAAAGTGATGTTGTTGATTTTGACCTTGGCCATGTTCTTGTGATACTGGGAGGAAAGACCATATCACGTAGCAGTCATTTCGTATGTTTCATTTTAAAACACCAACGGCAACGGAGATGCCGTATCCCAACCGTTTCACAACCCTTCACACACTAAGGCCCACTTTAGACTTGACACGGTATACCACTCCGAAACCCCTCGAAACCCTTTGCCACCGGTAACGGTTTGTTTTGAAACTTTCGGAATCGCAACTCTTTAAATTTAGAAATTAATCTACTGACGGTTTCTGAATGGCGATTCTACACCGATGATTGTCAGCATCACAAACTTTGACACAGTTTCTCTTACTATTAACGTTCCGGTCTATTTAAATGAAACAAAAAGCTGCAATTCAAATCGATCTTAAAACCTTAAGTCTTAACATTGCCCGAAGTAGCGCCATGTATAGTCCCATATCCCACCCCTGTAGCTGCGCTGAGCTCCGTGAAATGAAGTCGTTGGTATATTTTCTCGGTCCACCAGTCCTCCATGTCAGATCGCCCGAGGGTCAGCAGTGTTAGTATAGGCCACGGCAAGTAAATTTTATGGATGACATCCTCCGCAGCCTCCAAATCTAATGGCGGAAAGAACCAAGATTCCTACATTTTCCAATTTTGACATCATAAGGCCACAGCAAGTAAATTTTATGGATGACATCCTCCACAGACTCCAAATCTAATGCGATAGGGCGAAAAAAAACAAGGCGGGCCAAAAAAAACAAGATTCCTACATTTTCCAATTTTGACATCATAAACCTTGTTAATGATACCTATATTGTGCTAAGTTTACTGCTATTACAACACCCATTTTTTTACTGAAACAACTTTGAAAAATACAAGTTTTCAATAATTGTATATTATAATATTGTATATTATATAGACACAGGCACATATAAAAGAAATGAAATATATCAATGCATCAAAGTAAAAGACAAAACAATAAATCAGAGCCTTGTCTCTTCTTCATAGTTATCTGCCATCTACATTCCGGCATGGCAACAGACATCTTTGCCCATTTTCGGCATGCTGACCACTGTCAAAAGGCAACAATTTTGTTTGTTTGTTTCCAAAATCAGGCGCTCGTTTCTTGTTTGTTTGTTTTCTGGGAAAAATTTCTTGTTTTTTTTCTGGGAAAAATTTCTTTTTTTTTCTGGGAAAATTTTTTTTTTTCTGGGAAAATTTTTTTCCAAAATCAGGCCAAAATCAATGCGCGCGCTATTTTTTTTTTCAAAAATCAGGCCAAAATCAATGCGCGCGTCGATTACATCCATAAAATTGACTTGCTGTGGCCTTATTCCGTGAGACGGATGATATCCATAACGCACAGCGAGAAGCGGATCATGTATCCATAATTCACATTTCCCGAGTTCCCGTCCCGTGCGGGCAATAGCTGGGATAATTTGGGGGATATTATATTGCGGAAGATAAAACACAGGCATTTGCTGATGACTAATACATGTTGGTAGGGTCATTTGGGTTGAACCCCCGCCGACTATTACGGCTTTGCGTGGATAAACTAGGTCCTTAATTTACAATCACCAGGCAGTTTACTGCGGGGAAATCTCGACATATTATTCCTGATTGGTGTTAATGATTTGTCGATTACGAAAAAGCGTTGGAAAATTGTGATAACTAGTGTGGGTGCACAAGCAACGTTCGTTCTGTATCTACTGAATGTGAGTATATATTTATAACGTATGTGTGTTTTCTGGATTGTGAAAATGTATGGGATGGAGGTGGTTAGGAATTCGCTTATGTTGTGGAAGGGAAGACATCAATATTTCAGTGTTACTAGTGTTTGATGTGGAGAGTTTGGCGCACCAGAGGTCGCGGGTTCAAGTCCCAAGGAATCTCGGCGTGCGGTAGCTGAATACAAACAAATCTACAGTAAAAAAGGCCTTCTCTTTCTCCGAAAACAAGAAGAAATGTCATCTTTTCTTATCACGCATTTCTATCGCAAAAGGGCGATAAAGGTCATGTTGTTTTCTCTCAGCCCTTCGCTATCTTTATCGTGCAATCGAGATGTCAATCATTTTCTCAGCTATACTTTACCACCTGCTATGTAATCACACCTAGGCGTCGTGATAAAGAACAAATGGGCCCCATAATTGTGGACTGCAATTGTCCGATCGTTACGTCCAATTGACGTCCGGTCTTCCCGCCAGCGAAGTAGCCATTTTCCCCCTGCAACTGCAAGTAAATGTAATTATCAGTCATCGAATTTGATTGGCTACATTCGATCGTTACGTCCAATTGACGTCCGGTATTCCCGCCAGAGAAGTAGCAAATTTTTCCCCCTTCTGCTGCAACTGCAAGTAAATGTAATTATCAGTCATCGAATTTGATTGGCTGCATTCTATCGTCACATCATCGAAGTAGCCATTTTTTCTTGCAACTGCAAGTAAATGTTATTATCAGTCATCGAATTTGATAGGCTACATTCGATCGTTGCATCCCAGTATTCCCGCCAGCGAAGTGCCCATTTTTTCCACTACTGCTGCAACTGCAAGTAAATGTAATTATCAGTCATCGAATTTGATTGGCTGAGCTGTCAATATTGCGTCTAAGCACGAGTCCCCGAGGCCTCCAGATCGTTATCGAGATGTTGAAATGTCAACTCTCTCATACGGTGATCACAAAGTACATATGCCAAGGGGGTTCTTGAGGAGACAGAGTATGACTTGTTGACTGATGGCGCACGGTGGATTTAAAATTGCTGGCTACTGGAGCGTTATAGATTTCCATACTGTCTGAAGTTGGGGCAATATCTAGAATATTGCTGGAATTTGCAGTTATTATATTGTCGTTTATTGTCGTATAGCCGGTATAACCGCCTTTCGGCGTAACACACCAGCTTCGCAGGCACGCGGCGCGGCGGCAGCTGGCTATATTACACCGATCGACTTGTTACACCTAACCCTTGAACTTCTAGCTCTAGACATTGTTTAAAGCTATCTATTGACAGTGCCCCTACTGTACTTGGTGACAGTGAGTTCCACTCTGCGATAGTTCTAGGGAAGAATGAATTCTTGAACACCTCAATCCTTGGTTGATAACTCTGGTACTTGAAGGCGTGGCTATTTCTTGTTCTCTTCTGAGCTGGTATTAGGTACTTAGTAGTAGTCTGTCTTAACCATTAGGGTCCAGACTGTCGTAAAATCGGACATGGGCAGGCAAATGTCGTAAAATTACCCTCGATGTCCATTTTTGTGTCAGCAGTTTTCTGTTCTAGCCATATGTGTATTCTATCAAGGGGTACGCTACAAAATCACGCATTGTACACTGCGCGATATCTTTTCGTTTGTACCGAATAGTCAAAATTATCGATACAAGTAGTACTTTTCATTCTTGAAAGAGCGCTAAATTGTCCTCTTCTAATAACACTATTAAAGGCATCCAATTTCAGGGCAGCAAAACTGGAAATATTATTCATAAGGCAATCTTTGTGATATTGACACATACTACTTCACATTAGCACATTTGAATCAGTATTTCATACTTTAGGCATTTAAAACTGCAGAAACAAGCCAAAAAAACTTAAAGAGACAAGCCCCCAAGATTAGCCTTTATTTTCTGGGTGGTACCCTAAAAATCGGTCCAGAGCCCTTCCAGTAACCATTTCGTCAGAATTTTTTTGTATTTTTGCTCCATGAGGGTCAATATACATTGGGATAGTGTGGTTTCAACTCAGTGTGTAGATAAATGACTAGAATATTGGCTTTGAAAAATCGGGTTTCCAAGCCCTAAAACCTGCACTGGATGCCTTTTTAAGCTCCCATCGCCTTAGCTTATATTTGTATACATATCATTACGTTGAGAGCTAGCTAGCGTTGGAATTAATGATCTAGAGGCTGTATATTGTCTGCGAGGTTCGCAAACCAAATTAAGTCAGAATTACGCTATCAAGTCGTAACGAATACGTGGGTTATCAGCGCGATCAACTAGGCAGGCGGGCGGGCGGAATATCAATGTGTGCCGGGGAGAATGGAGTTATTTCTCGCTAAGTAGGGAGAATAATTTCATAGTGAAATCTTTGTTGTGAAAAGGGTGTGCGTTACACGATTTATATAGTGATGATCCTGTCAATAGTGCGAAATGTTCTGTTATTGACAGGATGATCCTGTCAATACATGTAGTGCAAAACTTTTTTCTGTTACTGACAGGGTGGTCCTGCAAATAGTACAAAATTGTCTGTTATTATGACCCTGTCAATAGCTACCTAAAAGCTTACTCTACAAGCAGAAGTTTGGGTTTTGGGGGTGTTTTAGCGTGTTTTTTTGGCTTTTTTTGTCAGGGTTTCTTTTTTGCACTGGAATTTTCCTTTCGCCCAACCCAACGTGCAAGAAAAATTCCAGTGCAAAAAAGAACCCCAATAAAAAAAAAAACTAAAAACACGCTAAAAATACCCCATAACCCCAACCTCTGCTTGGAGAGTACCAAAAGATTATGTCCAGACAACCTTGTCGTTTTCCACTGACAGTGGGAGTGATGGTTTGGGAGGGGCAGGTCATTATATTGTCTAATTGTCGCTAAATTGTTGGACTCCGCCCCTCCCATCGCTTAGCACACACAGGGATGTGATCTGTAAACACCCAAGGTGCGAAACTGGGTGTAGAAACAGCCACCGGTCGTCAAATTTGGTTTTGACACCTCTGTGTAGAACGGCCTTGTTACAAGACGACTTTATTAGTTCTCCGCCCCACGGGTTAACGTGAAGGTTTGCGTTTCGTCTTAGTCCGGCGTGTTTTGTTTTGACTTGTGTGATTTGTCAGTTGGGTGACCTGTGTGGCTGGTGGCACACACAATCACTCTCAGTACGTCAGTAGCAGGGTCCAGTACTGTTCTAGTTATCCTCTCTCATACACACAAGTCACTCGGTAAGTTCTCTCTCATTTATCAAGCAAAAAATGCCTAGAAATTATAACCTCCGTAGCAGGCTTATAGAACTGGGGGTTTGGTGGTCTTCGGCTGTTTTCTGATTTAATAGCCCAGTTCTAAAACGGGGGTAATTCAACCAGGCCGGCTATGTTGTCTATATACAATCAGAAAATAGCGCATAAAAGCTCTCAAAGACCATGAAGACCCCCCAAAACCCCAGTTTTTGGTATGCTATGGTGGCTATAGAAATTATGTATGTAGGAAGAGGATGTGTTATATTTCTGTACGTGTTGCTGCGGTCTGAAAATATTATCTTACGACGTTTGCGTTTCATTGTATGCAGACTCCAAGTGTATTTTTCTTGCTTGTGTTTTTTACCAATCATTGTATTTAACTGCATGTGTATTGCATGTGCAAAACGTAAACAACGCCGCAGTATTTCGTACTTCAGGTATATAAAGCCCCAAGTTGAGTCCTTTATTTTCTGGGTGGTACCCTAAAAGTCAACCCAGGTCCTTCCAGTAACCGTTTTTCTTCAGAATAAAATTTTGGGAATTTCTCCTCCATGAATGTCGATATATACATTGGTACAGCGTTGTTTTAACTTAGTGTGTAGATAAGTGACTAGAATATACTTTTAAAAATCTGGTTTCCAAGCCCTAAAAACTGCACTGGATGCCTTTAACTTCCCAAGAAAGGTCTATTCAGTGCATGCATGTTAAAGTATGTATGTGTTGACGTGATAGTCTAGTATCGTAAAGTATGCCCGTACTTTACATTCACGTCTTGTTGAGTCGCCGGACCCCCATTTGAGTTGCAACATATTGACCGTATCAACTGCGCGTCTGAGAAATCGTGACTTGGGGGCCAAGACTGTGCAGCCAGTATCGGCATCGGGTTACCGGGGCAGACATTTTCCGAGGCTACTGCAGCTTACATAAGGCTACAACAAGTCATTTTTATGGATGACGTCCCGCGCGCATTGATTTTGGTCATTGTCATTGTTATAGAGTTTACCTGTATCGGTATAGCCTGTATAACCGCCCTTCGGCGTAACACACAAGCTTCTGTATCTGTATAGCCGGTATAACCGCCCTTCGGCGTAACACACCAGCTTCGCAGGCACGCGGCGCGGCGGCACCCTGCTACATTACACCGATCGACTTGTTACACCTAACCCTTGAACATCTAATTCTAACTTTGTTTAAACATTGTTTAAAGCTATCTAATGATAATGCCCCTACTGTGCTTGGTTACAGCGAGTTCCACTCTGCGATAGTTCTAGGAAAGAATGAATTCTTGAACACCTCAATCCTTGGTTGATAACTCTCTGGTACTTGAAGGCCTGACTATTTCTTGTTCTCTTCTGGGCTTTTATTAGGTACTTAGTAGTTGGGACGTCCACCAGTTTATTAGTCATTTTGTACATCATGCATAGTCTGGACATTTTTATTCTGTCTTCCAGTGACCCCCACTGTAGGTTTCTTTTATGTTGATATAATAAATAATACATGTTTATTGCAAATTCTTGCCGGAGGGCTAATTGCAGGAACAGAAGAAACATTTGGTATAAAAACAGACAATTAGTACACATAGAACTACTAACAACTACTAAGAAACTACTAGTAAAAACTACTGGGTTTGACTTCTTTTATGAAGTCAGAGGAAGACAAAGGATCCCACTTTTTTGTAATTTGTGGGTTTATATATGTTAAGAGGAGAGTATTTTTTATTTGTATATGTGTGAAAGTTTGGGTAGAATTTGGAGGCTACGTCAAAGAGTTCATTTCGTTCATTGCTATAGAGGGTACAATTTGAGATAAAATGTGTTTCGTCTTCCACCGTATTCAACGTACAATATACATGATGTACTCGAATGTTCTCACGAACCCGTGCGGAAGCCCATACAAGGCCGGCCTCGGACCCAAGGACGTCTGCTTACCGAATTCTGCCGCCTCGGTGGTTTTTCCGTCTCGTGTTTTGATATGCCCATATTTCAGGGCAAAGATTAACTGACGAATTATGTGACCCGCTGACCCACAGAACCCTTCCCCGTCCCCTGCAGTTGTTATACTACGGCTGAGTATATGTTGACTGTCTGCTGGAATGCACACCAGCGCCAGAAGGTCTATCGTCTATCGTACCATCCCTCCAGCTGTGAATTTTTTCCAACCCAAAATATTTTCGGTTGGTAAGATAACATTGAGTGTAGATCATGCAGTCGGTTGGATGTTTTCGTGATTGTGCCTTTTGGCCAGGATTACACTTGTAAAAACACTACATTGTTGCTTGGATAGGGATTACAAGCCCTGGCAACTAACATGATTCAGTTTGTGTATTCATTTTCTTCGTAAACATTAGCTTTTTTTTCATGGTACCATCTAGATTCTGTATACAGTTCTATATTCTGTATTCATGGTACCATCTAGATTCTGTATACAGTTCTATATTCTGTATTCATGGTACCATCTAGATTCTGTATACAGTTCTATATTCTGTATTCATGGTACCATCTAGATTCTGTATCCAGTTTGTGTATTCATTTTCTTCTTAAACCTTGGCTTTTTTTCATTGAATTCTGTATCTGTATAGCCGGTATAACCGCCCTTCAGCGTAACACACCAGCTTCTGTATCTGTATAGCCGGTATAACCGCCCTTCAGCGTAACACACCAGCTTCGCAGGCACGCGGCGCGGCGGCAGCTGGCGCTACATTACACCGATCGACTTGTTACACCTAACCCTTGAACACCTAACTCTAGACATTGTTTAAAGCTATCTAATGATAATGCCCCTACTGTACTTGGTGACAGCGAGTTCCACTCTGCGATAGTTCTAGGAAAGAATGAATTCTTGAACACCTCAATCCTTGGTTGATAACTCTGGTACTTGAAGGCATGGCTATTTCTTGTTCTCTTCTGGGCTGGTATTAGGTACTTAGTAATTGGGACGTCCACCAGTTTATTAGTCATAGATTGTAAGAAAACCAAGAACTTTTGATTCAAATCTGTGTTATTTGGTGAAATGAAATTATCACCGTTCTCTTTTACAATCTTGATCTTTAAGAAAACAACAAAATCTGACAAAATTTTATTAGATTGGTGTTTTTATTAGATGATTATCAGCTTCAATGCCTTGTTTACCTAAAACTCCCCTCGTACACACCCAAATTGTGTATTGCACTATCTAAACATCGTGTTTTAATCTAAAGACTTTCTTGATTGCAAGAAACACAACAAATGTTAATTTGTTGATCTGAAAAATAACATGGGGGAGAAAATGGGTATTGGTTGAAAGTTGGGTAAAAATTTACCAAGAAATTTGACAGAAAAAAGCATATCAGAATCTAAATGCTTTCTTGATCGCAAGAAACACAACAAATGTTAATTTGTTGATCTCAAAAATAACATGGTGGGAGAGAATAGGTATTGTGTGAAAGTTGGGTGAAAATTCACCAAGAAATTTGACAGCAAAAATGCATATGAATTACGAGCAATCGTCGATGAAGGTTAGACATACTGGTAAAGAGATACACAAGAAAATTGTTACTCAAGCAACTGGATAGATTTAAAAAAACTGTCAGACGTTTCAAGTAGCATCCAATACTTTTGGTCAGTGACTGACGAATTATGAGAATGTGTTTCTTCTTGTCGCTACCATTGACCAATGAGCTATCTACGTAAAACTAGACCGTTATTTCAAAACCTACGCCGTTAATTCAAATTCAAGGGTCAGGGTGGGTCAAAGCTAGACGCCGTAGAATGAAGCTGCATACTAGTATTATGTTTTTAATAATAACCGCACTTGACACAGATGTGTGAAGGTCATAATTTCACAACTGAAGATATTAATTTTAACGTCAACTCAAGTGTAGAAAAGAAAACGTATGATTTGGGCGGCAAAAATTGAAAAATTGAAAAAAAAAGTTTTACCTAACGGTTGCAGTTTGATAACAACTTCTTAATTAAACACATTTTAATGGTCTTTGTATCACATTTCCAATGTTTGTATCTACGACCAAAAGACGACCAGTACACTTGTATCGACGACCAAAAGACGACCACTACACTTCCAAGTCACAAACTAGTACTACATCTTGGGTCTACACCACTGCGTAGGCGTTAGTCTTCGTAACTTTAGACACTATTTCTGCTGGATTTTTCTGAATCTCTTTCCGTGATTTTTTGTACATAGTTGGGATCGAATCCTGGCAAATCCCAGATCTACCGTCCGAAATGACCTCTGTAGACCCCGGGCCACATTTTATCGATCTAAAGCCTGATATCTTAATCCTTTGATACACTGTGGCCCAATCTGGTCTGGCTTAATTCTAATAAATCTTTCAGTCGGACTGTAGTAGTCATCATTAATTCAGAAGGCAGAATTCCTATAGGCCATAGCAAGTAATTTTCATGGATGACATCAGCGCGCGCATTAATTTTCGCCTGATTTTGGGGGAAAAAAAGAAATTTTGTTGCCTTCTGAAAATGTGCAAAGATGTCTGTTGCCATGCCGGAAGGTGGATGTTAATGTTTTGGATGTTAATGTCTTGTTTCTTACTTTGATGCAGTGATATGTGATGCTGGCTGTGTATATGTGATGTTCCCACTGAATCAAAACCATTTGTACAATGATTGAGTCAAGTTTTAAATGTAGGAACCTTGTTTTTTTCGGCATGCCTTGTTTTTTTTTTCGCCCGCTCGCATTAGATTTGGAGTCTGTGGTGGATGTCATCCATAAAATTTACTTGCTGTGGCCAGACTGTATTCCTACGAGAGAAAGTCGTAATTTACGACAATGAGGCCAGCTTGGAGGCAATGCGTCAGAAACTAATTTTTGCGACACCTCAGGGACCGATTTGCGGCAGAGGCAATTATCATTAGGGTTTTTTGATGATATAAATTCTAGCGGCAGCTACAGGAAAAATTATGCCTCGTAGGTTATCTTATATCTGATTCTCGATTTCATCTGCATTAGTTAATACATACGAGTGTGTAACATCATGCAAACCTGCAGTACTCCAAGTGACCACTAGATGGGGCAATTTCATTATGTAAAAGTATAAAAATTTGTAGCGCCAACTACGATATCTTTACTGTCCAGAAGTCGTCAAATGTTGTTAATTGAACAGTTACAAAAATAGCACTCATCAAGAATGGAAAAATGAACCAGGAAACTTGCACGTAAAAAAGGAAATAGCTATTGGAATCGTCCTGTCAATAAGAAAATTTTTGCACTATTTACAGGATCATACCGTCAATATCAGAAATTTTGCATACAGCAGAAAAAAAATTCCAAACGACAGATCAACAAAATACAGGAACTGCTGAGCAAAAAAAACACCCTTTCAAATACAACCCATCCGGTCCTTGTTGCACTCTTTCTAATTAGATATCTAATGAAAATACGGTTCCTCTTGAAAAAAACATCTCTCAATTTCTTTTCAGTGCTTACGCTAACGAGCATGATTATTTTTCCCGTGCGTACTGTTACTTCTTCGTACTACCCGTACTAACAATCACTTCTTTGTCGTTTCGGTCCCTCTCAGCGAAAGGATCCTTCATTATTTGTGAGCCCTTCACGTAGCTGGTATCTCTTGATTATGACTCCCCATATTAGGCCACAGCAAGTAAATGTTATGGATGACATCCTCCGCAGACTCCAAATCTAATGCGAGCGGGCAAAAAAAACAAGGCGGGCCGAAAAAAACAAGGTTCCTACAATTTCAAATTTTGACTCAATCATTGTACAAATGGTTTTGATTCAGTGAGAACATCACATATACACAGCCAGCATCACATATCACCACATCAAAGTAAACAACAAAGCATTAAATCAGAGTCTTTTCTTGTCTCCTGTCTTCATAGTTATCTGCCATCTACGTTCCGGCATGGCAACAGACATCTTTGCCCATTTTCGGCATGTTGACCACTGTCAGAGGGCAACAAAATTTCTTGTTTTTTTTTTTTACAAAATCAGGCGAAAATTAATGCGCGCGCTGATGTCATCCATAAAAATTACTTGCTGTGCCCTTATTATTATCTATATTAACGGAGTACCTGTTAATCCGAGCGCTAATAAAGACCATTGTGCGCGCCTGCTGACATGTTGGAGACTCGTACTTGTTACGGTCCGGTTCTATCGAAAGATGCGATCCCAATTAGGCCCTGCCTGTTTCCGTCTACACAAAGAGTGAGCGAAGGGGGCGAAGAAGGATCGCAAGTGATCGGGAACCTCTCACAATAGCCTCGATAGATAGAACGCTGTCCACGTCTGGGTACAGTGCAATTACTGTACATATTTTTTCTTCTTTGCTTCTGTGCTCTATATGTATCTGTATAGCCGGTATAACCGCCCTTCAGCGTAACACACCAGCTTCGCAGGCACGCGGCGCGGCGGCTGCTGGCTACATTACACCGATCGACTTGTTACACCTAACCCTTGAACTTCTAACTCTAGACATTGTTTAAAGCTATCTAATGACAATGCCCCTACTGCACTTGGTGACAGCGAGTTCTACTCTGCGATAGTTCTAGGAAAGAATGAATTTTCAAACACCTCAATCCTTGGTTGATAACTCTAGTACTTGAAGGCATGAATATTTCTTGTTCTCTTCTGGGCTGGTATTAGGTACTTAGTAGTTGGGACGTCGTCTAGTTAGAGGAAAGCCTACAATTCAGGCATTTCGGGCGTTTGCGGTGTCCTGTTGCAATCTTCCTTGTACACACAAAGCGAGAATGCCACCTCGTGTGTCTGTATACGAGACTATAACACTCTTCTTAAAAATGAAGCAGAAGGGATTCGGATACCACAGAATAAATTTCAGAATAAGTCTGAAATTTCATCTTTTGTTGACAAAGCATCAAATTAAATCATAAAACTTTATTGCACTACGATTGTAATATGTACAATGCATATGGAATATTGGTAAACACTTGGTACATAATAAGTAAAATATCTATTCCATAGAAAGGACACCATGTACTCGGTTGTCGCTCAGTGAAAAAAAAACTTCGAAATTGCGTGTTCACCTTGTAGACGGCATTGGTAATCAAAAACAGCAGGTATTTATGTAATTCAAATGTATTTCTGTACTGGATGGTACAGGTGCACCAGTCATGCACATATCTTGACTTCTTTCTGTATTAAAATCGCTTCTATTTCTGTATGAATTGTGGTTTTACAGTGCACGCGTAGGCTGTATTACATTATTTTTCAAACAAAATTAAAAAGGAATCATCTATAATACAAATGTATTTCTGTACTGGATGGTACAGGTGCACCAGTCATACACAGGTATAGATCTTGACTTCATTCTTTGTTCAAATCGCTTCTATTTCTCTATGAATATTAGTTTTGCTGGCACGCGTAGGTTGTATTACATTCTTTTTCAAACGAATATTAAAAAGGAATCGTCTGTACTATGAAGGACGGGTACAGTAAAATGTATTTGTCAAAATCAGATTCAAGATTGTATTCTGAACATAGCGGGTGGCTGACAGGTCTTACGTTGATATCTCTATGGGGTGTGTATTTCATTCATGTCTATTGCAGGTGTTCTCGTTTTATTCATGACTTAGGCCACAGCAAGTAATTTGTATGGATGACATCAGCGCGCGCATTAATTTTCGCCTGATTTTGAAAAAAAACACAAGAAATTTTGTTGCCTTCTGACAGTTGTCAACATGCCGAAAATAAGCAAAGTCGGTTGCCATGCCGGAACGTAGATGGCAGATAACTATAAAGAGAGGAGACAAGAAAAGGCTATGATTTAATGTTGTGTTTCTTACTTTGATGCAGTGATGTGTGATGCTGGCTGTGTATATGTGATGTTCCCACTGAATCAAAACCATTTGCACAATGATTGAGTCAAAATTTTAAATTGTAGGAACCTTGTTTTTTCGGCTCGCCTTGTTTTTTTCGCCCGCTCGCATTAGATTTAGAATCTGCAGAGGATGTCATCCATAAAATTTACATATATATAGTTCCATGTACTGTCAATTGTCGGCTTCTTGTCACTGAAAGCAGTCTGAATTTCTGAAGCATCTGAGTCGTCCTTGTTTACTTGAACGTGCTATCTTGTGTGTGTATAGAAGCCGTTTTTAAAGTGCTTGTTTTGCGTAGCCCGAGGAAACACGGCGCCACCACACATACCAAAACATTCACTTCTGAAATAGCGGTACTTAGTCTCAATTTCCGTGTCCAATATTCTCATAAATCTTTTCTACAAAACGTTTTTTGTTTTATTTAGGCCACAACACTTTAATTTGTTGCTTCTCGGATCGCCCCGTCCATTTTTTTCTGATTTGCAAAAAATTTGGTTCTCTATCAACTGCAAAATGCTCAATGAAACACATATTTTGGCCCCAACGCTTTTCTTCCTAGTTTTTAAGTTTTTCAATGTGACAATGCAATTTTGTTTCATTAAAAGTTCAAAATATATTGTTTTGATTATAAACCAGCCTGGTATGTTCACTTCATGGCTCATATTGTAACATTTCCGGATATCATGTGGTACCTTGGCCTGTTTTTTTTTAGCCCTGTCGCTCCTAATTTTTTTCTGAAAAAATCCGAGAAACAGCAAATTAAATTGGTGTGGCCTTATCACGTTTTAGTGATCTTCTGACTTTTTTTTCTCGGGTGATTTATTTTGTTTTACACATGCGCGAGCAGGGTTAAACGTTGTTGGAAAAGGTTTTAACATTCCTGTGTAAGGACTCAATAATTGGGATAGACTTCTTCCGCTAGGTAGAGTTCTGATAAAGGGGAACATGCCATTTACACGACCCTTGATCGAACAAGCGCATCGCTCTAATGACACGGAAAAATCTTTTGGGTTTGCCTAAAATGCTGTCCTTACTATTGACTAGAGGAATTGGTTGATGTACTTTTGAAATGTTTTGGTAGAAAATTATACTCTGTTCGTCAGGATTTTTGTCACGTATAGTTGCGTCAGTGTTTGAAAGAAAACATTACGTCAACGTGTACGGGATTAGAACCCTTGTCCGGTTGGTTCCCGGTAAATAGGACGTTCGTGGAGTATCAAACGGATGCATCTTGCTTGTTGATTCTTTGGTGGTCCTGGCGAAATAATGAGCCGTACAACTCGTTTCTGGTGTCGTCTGTTGTTACAACAATCTTCTTCCGAGTCGGGTCATTTCACGCATGATTAAGCCATCGATTTCGGCACAAATTGATGCACGGAATGATTGGAGGAAGGCGACCACGTCTGTCCCCGTCTGTGTGATCTCGGACCCATCATCCGGTAGCCGGCGCGACAACTAAGGTCATTCATCAAAAGCCTTCCAAAAAATCTCCAAAATTTAAAGGGCTTCGAAAAGTCTTCACAATTCAAAAGCCTTCCAAACATTTACAAAATGCAAATTTGCAAAAGCTTTCCAAAAATTTACAAAATGCAAATTTGCAAAAACCTTCGAAAAATCTTCGAAATCCGTCAATACAAACAAACGCAGACGGAAAAAAGTGCAAGATTCTACATTGTTTTTAAAGACCTAAAAAATCTACAGTTTATACGACTTTTTCTCCTTATCAGCACCATTATTTACCTTGTTCTCAGAACAAGTCCAGAGTACACACCGGGGTGGAGACCCTCGCCTTGAAATTCCCCTACACTCACATCACACACATTTCAACCATTTTTCCCTCGCTCTGAGTCGTAAGTAACAACTTGTCGTTTTTGTCATCATCAGTATAATTGACTCCCCCCTGCTATTTTCTCTCCACCTTACGCTCATTTCTCCACAATGGATGCAAATTACTGCTCAATATTGCTGTTGTTTTTGCCGTCATTAGAGGGTGTGCCCTGTATAGTAATGACAATTAGCCCCGCCTTCCTCATTAGGCCCGTCCATTCAGCGGCGCGAACTAATGATTATAATGACTTCCATGTGTTGTGCGAAGTGCCATTGTGTCGTCCCATCACATTGTTAGCACATCGTTAGGAGGTAAATCTTATGCAGAGTGCGCGCATCCGCGATTTCCTCACAACCACGACTAGACACCGTGGTGTACGGTCACACAAACCGCGCTCTCTCTAGTACAATCCCCGCTTACCCCTTGGATACTTCTACCCTACTGTTTCTGGATTACCTGTGCCTTTGGTAAGTACAAGATGTACTCTTACAATGATAGGTTTTGTTGAGGACACAATTTTAGGTCTTGTTTTACGGGTCTAGGCCTGCGGCTGTACGGAATGATTTACTATTTTCGCCGGCGCCGGTCGCCGCTTCGTTCGTTGTCTCAGTGTGTTGTTAAACTGTATCATTACAGGTTAGATTGTCTAAGCTACAGGTTTTAATGTTTATAAGATGCTGCGTTAGGTTTAGGGGTTAGCCGTAGGTTTAGGGTGTTTTTGTTGGGTCTTGATGGGTGAAATTTAGCGTGAGTTCGGGGTATGAGTTGTCTTACCTCCCCACCAACTGTTGCCGGTTTTACATATTCACTATCAGACTATCGCTACTTTAGGTTCCACAAGTTTTACTTACTAAGCTTTTTTGGCGTTCAAAACGTTCCTTGCTACTGAAATATCTAAGAAACTTATCCTAAACACCATGTGTATCACATAAAAATGTTGTATTTTTTTAGCTTGTATGTGAGACGATTTGTGCTTTCTTTTCCCGCACGCTACGCAAATAGTCGCCTTGAGCGTAAACAAGATACGACAAAAAAATTCTCTGCAAATTGTAGAAGAAAAACAACTCTAAAAACAAAATATATCCAGTGCTGATGTGTAGGTTGGATATGAGATATAAACGTCTGCGAAAACAGCGGAAATTATATTATATCCGGAAGCATTGCGTCTGCTGAAGGGGGGGGGGTCATCTTATTTTTGTGATGAATGAAAAAGATGTCCCGTCCATCCCTGGTGAGAGCTTCCTGTAATCCTATCCCACGTAATGCCCCGTACTAATCGCCGCACCAGGATTTAGAAATGCATGAAAATTTAACGCTTTTAATCCCCTGCAATTAATAAACCCGCAATCTGAGCTTCAAGCTGGCTTGTATGTCAGCTGTCGGGTCCCACAGTTTTAGGGTTAAAAAGGCACCGTAAAAATGTTCTTAAAGAAATACATTTAGGAGTAACGAATTATGCGGGTTTTTACAGGTATAATTCTGAGAGAGATCGGAATATGGCCAACACGTTTCTAGTGTTGTGGTTGCGCTCAATGTTGTTATACTTTGAGATTAGAACCAAAGACCGTTACAGGCGCCAATGTTTTGCTTGGTAACATTAGCCGGATGTGTATTTCAATTTGTCTCATCGTTTCAACGGTTAGGAGTGATATTCTGACGCGTTCTTTTGCGAACCGTGCAGTTTTTCCATGTTTGAAATGTAGGAATTGACCGATGTTTACTTAGAACCAGCTTTGGTTTATCTTGGTGAGAACCAACATGTCCTCCTCTCGACGGGAATCGAACCCAAAACCGGTAGCTCCCGGGGTCTCTTGAATTAATTCCACTGATAGCCTTAGAGGTTTAACCTCTGGTCCCGAGTGTTGTGAAGAGGAGCTTTACCAACACTCGTGCGAAGCTCCAATGCCTTCTGGTAGTTTCCTACCCAAATGTAGCACATCAACGGTTTATCCCCGACCCTAAGCTCCTTATACCAGCCGTTTGTGACAGGGCTACATTAGCTGAGTCAACCTGGAAATTGGAACAGTTCATTACTAGGACAATAGACACCACCCCTCTCCAGGGCACCAGAAACGAGCGCTCTTCACCGCACAAGTGTTTGTTCTGAGGGTAGACAGGGCGGCGTTCCGAGTATAAACTCCGTGACTGCTGCTACAGTAGACACGGGAACTAACACCGGCAGGTTTTCCCGGCACTGGCATAAATATAGCCTCTACCAGGCTTCGGGAGGCGGCTGGAAAGAGTAGAAATCGGCCAAATAGAGAGATAACATGCCAAGGGAGTTTGTCTGCTGGGAGAAAACATTTTGCCACACCCCTGCCTGGCATGTTATCTCTCTCTATTTGGCCGATTTCTACTCTTTCCAGCCGTCTCCCGAAGCCTGGTAGAGGCTAGCATAAATAAACCTCACAATATATCGTTCAGGGACGGAGGAAATATAGTCTCCACCAGGCTCTTTTGCAGGGCTTATTAAATTGTAGAAATCGGCCTAAAAAGTATGTAGCTGGCAAACTGGACCCTCTATGGCCGAACAACTCCCCAAGCCAGCTACATTCTTTTTAGGCCGATTTCTACTATTCATTCAGCCTGCAAAAGAGTCTGGTGGAGACTAGAGAAATAAGTCTGACTAAGACACAAGTTTCTGTCTTAGGATCAGGATAAAATCTTGTAGACTTCCTTCGTTTGTCTTACTCGTCTTCTTAAGAGACTGACGGGTTATTTTTCTACAGTCAGATATAGAGTATCATTTCCTTTTTCATCAGGTGAATCCTTCACGCCAAAGGTGGCAAACTGTCATCATTTAAGAAATACACAAATTAATGCGTCATCAGACAATTTATGTGTATAGGCAATGCAAGGGCAATGTCCTTGGGTCACGGTAGTTGATATTTGATTTCTCAAAATTCACTTTGACGCATAATTCTTTTATTATGCTCCCACCCGATCCAACAAGGTATTTTTCACTATATAATTTTTTTATGTTTCATAACCAGCAAATTTTATTATGGCAATTTATTCGGATTTCTTAGAATTATTTTCTGTGGTTGTGTGTCGACGACGACTTGGAACCGGTTTTACAAGGTGGTTCTTTTCACATTGTGGATTGGGGCTTCTTCAGAATAGTACCATTCTGCATGACAAAACGCTTGTTCATTAGGCCCCTTTTCTTATGGATGTGGTTTGAATGTGGAGGCTGTCGCCCATTTTTTCCCGCCCCGCTGTTTTTTTTTCTGTTGAATCAGCGCGGTCAAAGGTCAGCCTTTCCTCGGTGTGTGTGTGCTGTCTAATATGTTACCTGTAGTTCGTTAGCGATGCGTGGCAGGTTCGGTCTTCCCATGAAAAGACTCTCTGTGCGGCCCGACATTTCACATATTTCAGGTAGGGTTCTTACCCCTAGTCACCTGTAGACCACCGTACCACATGTAAGAGTTACCGTACCGGTTTAGGAGGTTGCTACGAGTTGTAGTTGGCAGCGTTTTTGGAGTGTTTTCGAGCCAGGGCAGGTAAGGAAAAAATCTCCTCCCCCAGTAAATAATGGTTGTTGATTGGGGGCTTAAACAACTCGCTTGTACAAACAACGGGGGGACACAATGGCCGGTCAGAAAAGCGACAGGGAAGGAGAAATAACGCGCCAGCTACGGTAGAAAGCCCGCTTGGGTGCGAGCTGGTTTGGGTTGGTGTTTTGAGCGACGTCGGCGTAAATGTACGCGGCGTAATTGGGATATCGGTGACCCGAAAGGTACGGTCCCGTCACCTGCTAGTCTTCATAATGGCCTGACACGTTACTGACAGGCTTACGTTGTCACTTAGGTGTGATCTTGTTAGCGCTAGGCTGACACATTTAACAGGGGGAACTGTGTGCTCAGACCGTACTGTTTTTCTCCACTTGTGCAGGGCTCGGA
>NW_017802458.1:104132-115229 GCF_001625305.1 Branchiostoma belcheri | reverse complement strand
GGAGGCCATCGCCAGCTACGCGCAGTATTTCCACCTGGCCGCCTGGCTCATCCCCAGCGTCAAAACCATCGCTGTCCTGGCGATGAGCTCCGTGGACGGGGACCCGGTCAGCGGGATCTGCTACGTCGGCAATCAGAACTTGGACAATCTGCGGGGGTTCGTGCTAGCCCCGCTCATGGTTTACCTCATCATCGGGACGTCCTTCCTCCTCGCCGGATTCGTCTCGCTCATCCGGATCCGAAAAGTCATCAAGCAGGGCGGGACGAAGACGGACAAACTGGAGAAACTCATGCTGAGAATCGGGATCTTTTCCGTGCTGTACACCGTCCCTGCCACCATCGTGGTCGCGTGTTACTTCTACGAGCAGCAGCACCGACCGGCTTGGGAGCGAGCGTTAGCCTGCCCCGACTGCATGCCAGACTTTCGGCCGGACTATACCGTCTTCATGCTCAAGTATTTCATGTGCCTAGTGGTAGGAGTAACATCAGGGGTCTGGGTCTGGACCGGCAAAACCATCGACTCTTGGAAACAGTTCCACAGAAAACTCTGCGGGAAAAAGACCAGTCAAACACAAGCCAGGTACACAGCAGTTACTACTATAGCCCTCCCCAAACAGACTTCTTTTACCCACGTATGATTTATACTTATGGGGGAGGGGGGCAACAGTGTTACTGTGTAAAGAAATACAACTCTTTTGTGTACCGAATGCTCAGTACTGCCACACGTATTTCCAAGGTCTGTTTTCTTTAGAGTTACTGATTAACCAAGCTGTACAATCAAGGTGTTATTTTGTTGCAAATCAACTCACACAGCGACCATAATGATGGGTACATGTAAACCAAGGATATTCGGGGTCCACAGCAATCATTTTTCCCCTTGTTTATATTGTATAGAATGACCTAATTTCGGAAGAGATTCTCTAATTGTACAAATTGTGATATAATATTATCATTATTATTATCATATACGGGTGCTGATGCCTGATATTTATGCAATATATCAATAATGTCACTCTGTTCTATAACGTCTAAATGTTTGTAAATATTTTTTCAGTTCGTCAAATTTCTTGTTAGTTTATGAAAAGGAAGGTTGTCTGAGAGGTTTGTAGTTTTCGTTAACGACAATCATTTGTGAAAAATTCGAAGGAAAATACTTCTTCAATGCAAGTACTAGTACCTACCCATAGTTTGTTCCAAGGTTCTTGTTGAAAAGTTTGTTCATGCTATGAAGAGATTTCATCCTTGCAATACAACCGTCCTTAAACAGGAGTGTTTTATTTATATTTGTTTGTTTATTCCCAACTAGTTCTTGTGTTCTTACAAACAAAATGTAGTCTCTAACAGACTTGTTGAGATCAAAGAAAAATTGTGAAAATTGTGAATACTTTGCCAGTAGAGTTACTAACATAAAACTGTTTTGCTAGCTAATTCTTCTGGCAAAGTATTCTCCATATTTGACCAAATTTTACTATTCTTTGAACTTCCAAGGAGTCTGATAGAGGCTACAGACAGCCTAAGAAGCCTCCATAGGCAGACTAGGCTTGTAATTTCAAACCTAAATCCTATGTTTGTTCATCACAAGTTAGCATAGGCCCTCCTCCGTTTATTTCCAATTAGAAAGTTTTCTGACTGACCATATAGGCTTACGTCCACTCAGAAAAGTCGAAGTGCAAATTTACCCAACCGGTTTCCACTCTGCACGCCAAAAGAAATACTAGTACACCCCAAAAAACTTACAGAGAGAATTTTACGTGAGAAAATATGGTGTAATGCTGATAATAAAAAACGAGAGATATTTGAAGCACCTGCGTTTGTGGTGGGTTATTGTCCCGTGTGTGCATAGTTCTAGGCACACCTGTGTAGAGATTTTATCTAGAGAATGTGTTGAACGTTTTGTAATGTTTGCTGTCCTCGAACCGCGTTTCACTCTAGAGATAGGTTTCCACCTAAACTAGATAACCTTTACTTAACACACAGCACGAAAACAGACATTTAAGCAAAAGTTTCCGCAATATGTAAAGAAGTATTAAAGGTGAGAAAATATTTCTGTAGTCTTTACGACTTCGTAAAAGCTTCTGAAAGGCAAACTCCGCCTTTTCGCCACCTTTCAGTGTGCTTAAATACGACGTTAACATATTTCATATCTTTACGCTTCCTTTACAAATCCGTAAATACATCGTTGGTTAAACTACAAGCAAAATCAGGTCCTTTGTCGAGTTACGTTGTCGTGTGGTTAAGTTGAGGGTTCGGATGTCCAGCTTAAGTAATTACAACAACTTCTTTGTTTCCGACATGTACTATCGTGTATGGTAAACAAGAGAGTACTTAGTACTTCCCAGAAAGGTTTTTTTCCTACGGGAGGTCGCACAAGGCTTCATGCCTGCCACCCCTTTGTCGTGTATGTAGCTTACCCCCTACAATGCTCAACCCAATTAGCCCGCCAAAGTTCGACCTCTTTGTTGTTTCTCAAACGGTGGGTCGGCCGTGAGGTTCCAGTGCCTGCAAACGATGGCATTCATGTGCTTTCTAGCGACTCAGGCACGCTAGAAGAAAAAGGATATGTCAGTATGTGCGCACACAACTAGCCTCCGTAGCAGGCTTGTAGAACTGGGGGTTTGGTGGTCTTCGGCTGTTTTCTGATTAGCCCAGTTCTAAAAACGAGGGTAATTCAACCAGGCCGGTTATCTGCAATCAGAAAACTGTACATACAAGACCCTGAAGACCCCCCAAACCCCCAGTTTTTGGCATGCTATGGAGGCTAGCACACACTACGCTACCACTCCCATAGCATGGCCAGTACAAAATGGGAACTAAAACATATAATAAATGCATCCGCACCTATTGTGCACGTCTTTAGAAAGAACTTACAATCGAGGTGTACCAGGATACGTGGGAGAAACAGGTTGTGGTCGGACATGGGAATCGAGACCGCGTTCTTTTGTTCCCGAAAACGCTTGTTATTGAATGACGACAACACTCGCAGATGTGCTGGACGGTTGGTTCGATTTACAAAAGTGGTCGGATTTAATTAAACACGAAGTACGTTTATTTAAACAGACTTTTTGTTGAGGTTGCTCTAACGCATATATTGTGCTCTATGTGATCGGAAAGTATCAATATTTGATCGTCTGGTGCCAAAAAAAATCAGAAAGAATTTCCGAGAATGCCACAGGTGTGACGAAATTGTCAGTTTTATCATCACAATCGTTTGTAATTACCATTAATTGATATCCTGAGGATTACATGGTACATGTATTTCAGTTACGTCATTGACAGAAAGAACAATATAGGAACACCACCATAATGTATTTTTCTAGTTGATTTATCCAAAGAAATAAAAATAATAATCTTTTTTCTTCACACGCACATATCTGTACGCCTTACATGTTTTTTGTTTTGTTTTGTTTTTTGTTTTGCTAATCTAAAAATGTTCAAGCTCTTCATTTGTAGCCTCTAACAGGCTTCAGAAGCGGCTGGAAAAACCAGAAAAGCTACCAGAGGCTGCAAAATGTTCTTTAGTGGACCAATTCCCAATGGCATGTTATTTGGCCATGCGTTTTTTGCTCTTTCTATCCGCTTCTGAAGCCTGGTAGAGGCTACCTCATTTGTACAATTTGTATTCAAGAGTTGTCGAGTCTCTCTACAAATTGAGTCCGAGTTCACACTATATAAACTATACCCTCCTTCGAGTGGTGAACCATAGCCTCATTCGCAGACTTCTGGGGCGTCGGCGTTAATTTTTTTTCGGCCGGGAGCGACGTGAGTTATGCCGCGGAGGGCGTTTGCCTAGCCTCCATAGCATGAAAAAAACAAACTGGGGGTTTGGGGGTCTTCAGGGTCTTTTGGAGCTTTTATGTGCTATTTTCTGATTGCATATAGACAACATAGCCGGCCTGGTTGAATTACCCCCGTTTTTTGAACCGGGCTAATCAGAAAACAGTCGAAGACCACCAAACCCCAGTTCTATAAGCCTGCTACGGAGGCTAGAGTTTGCCGGGAGAGACGGTTTCGCCGTACCCTCAGAAGTCTGCGAAGGAGGCTATGGCTTGGTGAACCTTCGCACAGTGATTATCACAAGGGCCAGCTGAAGAAGGCATTATCCCCGATGGGCGATCCACAAATCCCCACAACTCTGAATGAAGTCAATCGTACCTCTCAGAAAACCAACAAAAGCGCCCAAATCTACATGCAAATTATAAGAATTAGCGGGGGAAAACCATTGTGTGAGGACTTGTTGAATAAGGGGGGGGGGTGATGAGGGTGGGCGAATCCCCACAGGTGATTAGTGGCTCCTCCCGACTCATTTGTCGCCCATTTTCCACCCCAGGTGTTAATCTGCCGTAATTAATTTGAAGTGATTATCGAACGGACTTGTGGTTTATTTGGCAATAACCAACATATGCTTCATGGGGTTTAACACCTCTTTACCATGTGGTCAACTTGCAGATTTTCACTTTATTTATTTATTTTATTATTTCGTCATTTTTATCGAAGGTTGCCCACTCGGTGTTAACGCTAGCCTCTACCAGGCTTCGGGAGACGGCTGGAAAGAGTACAAATCGGTCCAACTCCCTCGGCATGTTATCTCTATATTTAAACCGATTTCTACACTTTCCAGCCGTCTCCCGAAGCCTGGTAGAGGCTAGTAACGCTGCTTTTCAGTTGGGCCCTGCGTAATAAATGAATAAACAGGTACAATACATAAAGACACATACAGACAATAAATTTAAGATTTTTACAATAAATATTGGCCTTTTATTCAGAAATATTAGCGCTCACCCCCTGGAAATTGCAATTTGAGCAAGGATGATATACATATCACCTGTATGCGAAATAATTTATAAATACTGACATCAAAATCGGTGAACGAATGATGAAGTTTCCATTTCGAACTGTTCCTTTAAAGGCATCCAGCGATTCAGAGCAGCAAAACTGGTAATATTCTAAATAAGGCAATATTTATGATATTGACACATACTGCTTTACATTAGCACATTTCGTTATTTAAAACTACAGAAACAAGCCCTGGGTGGTATTGGGTGGTACCCTAAAAAATCAGCCAAGGGCCCTTTTAGTAACCATTTTCGTCAGAATTTCGGGAATTTTTGCTCCATGAGGGTCAATATACATTGGGACAATGTTGTTTCAACTCACTATGTAGATAAATGACTGTAATATTTGCTTTGAAAAATCGGGTTTCCAAGCCCTAAAAACTGCATCGGACGCATTTTGAGGTAGCAATTGATAGACACATTGTACTTACACTGTTACTTGCAATTAACCTGCAAGCAAGATGTTTGTAATATACATTGGGACTGTGTGGTTTCAACTCACTATGTAGAAAAATAACTGGAATATTTGCTTTGAAAAATCGTGTTTCCAAGCCCTAAAAACTGCATTGTGCGCCTTTTGAGGTAGCAATTGATAGACACGTTGTATTTACACTGTTACATGCAATTAACCTGCAAGCAAGATGGTTGTGATAAACCTACTACGTTCTTTATCCGTAAATAATTTCATCAGGTTGGTAAACGAATGAATAGCAAAGTCATTTGATTACAACCATTTATTTTTCACGAGCCGACGTTTCGATGACCGTCTGTCATCTTCATCAGTAAATTGTTAACAGTAAATTGTCATCAGCATTGTTAACAGTAAAAACTAGCTTAAGTGCACTGTGAACCAAGTAACAGTGCACTGTGAACTATGTAACATCTTTAGTGCACTATGCACCAAGTAACATCTAGCGTCAGTGCACAACAAACCAGTCAAAATTGCCCTGATGGTCATCGAAAAGTCGGCTAGTGAAAAATAAATTGTTGTGATCAAAGAACTTTGCTATTCATATTTGCTACGTTCTTTCTTCGCACACCTGGCTGTCAAGGTCAAACAGTTCACGACAAGGTCAACACTTTGTCACGACGTTCGAAAAGACGTGCCCCAGACAAAGCTAGAGGGACAACTTCGCAAAAGCATGTTTTGCAAGTACACACATTTCGAACACAACGGATACATTCAAATCCAAGGTCACGACACAAAAGCTTCCACCATTGGTGGATACAGGCTCTTCCAACGAGAGAACCTCCTCCCTGTCTGCAATCCAGTCTTGCATTCCGGACCACACATATTGTGTTAATCTTGCCTACTTATACTCAAAGATACCCTCAGTATCATAAGTATTTATCATCAAAATTTACTTTGTATATACATGACACAATGGTTATCATATGTATCATAAATATTGTATAAACGATATACATGACACAAGTTGTTGATGAATATGTTGTTTAAAATGCTATCAAATTTATTAACAATGTTGGAAACAAAAAAGTAGCTGTGTTTTGAAAATAGGTGTTGCATTGTTCTTATCTCTGCACATTTGACGATCGATTTTAGGTCAATATTACCTTTACCTCTCGAACGGTCAAAGGTCAATGACCTCAACAGGTGTACGGACTTCACGCCGGGCAAAGTTCGCCCGAGTTTCAAGTACCCCCCTCCCCACGTCAACCGCAAGGTCACAGGTCAGGCTAACATGGACTCCAAGCAGATGTAGGTTCGGCTCAGTGTTTTAGGAATGAAGAAATACATTCACATGATCTAGCCCAACAAACTGTACCCTGTTTAGTCATACTAAAATACATTAATATATATATGGTGACCTGTGACCAGCCCCTTGCTACATAATGTAATCCAACATCACAGGGTGTCTGCTGTAGCGCCAGTTGCCATGGTGGCAGACGTGTGGTCCAGGTTATTGACCTTGTGTGTTTGGAGAAGAAGAGGAAGAAACTGTGCAAAAACCGTATGTCTTCCTTCGAAGACCTGCGAAGGTAAACATAGATCTAAATAGTATACATTATTTACGTCTGAAATACGGGTGTGTTTGAGGCTATTGTTTTTGCTATGCCAAGTTTCCTCTTCTTCCTCTTCTTCTCCAAACCAAAAAGGCCAATGACCTGAACCAGACTCTCTGTTATCATGGTAACTAGTGTTGGGTTACATCATGTTGCAATTTTATTACAAGAAGGATTTAGACTCCTGTCTAACCATATATATGAACGTCTTTGAGTAAGAATTGATAGAGCAGACCATATGCGAAGGTAAACATAATGCATTTGCTTTGCAAATGTTACCTTTCTAGTTATACAACCTCCTTGTGGTCCCTTGGAGAAAGGCGAAGAGAAAAAACGTCGACCACTAGAAAGACACATAAAAGGTTTCAAGACCTTAAAACAATGTCTTAAAACAACACTGGCCGTACCTACATCTGCTTGGAGATTAATGACAGGTGTAGTATGGGATTAACCATACATAATCCACGTATCGTCAGAATCAGCCCTAAATTATTAAACAGGAGTGCACTTTAGACCTTACAAACACTGTGTCGTTACAAAACGGTGGATGGACAGTTGTAAAGTTTTCTGAGCTTTCTAGGGTAAAGAAAACAACAACTTGGAGAATAAAAAATACACGTGTAACTATGGTATTTCGGTATCTACTTAGCATAAGAGAGAGTAGAGAACCATGGGACATGTAACATGGTACATGTATGGAGAAAACTGAAGGGGGTGGGGGCACATAGACAGGTAGGCAATATCTCGATTTTATGATTTAGTACTAATCGTTGCTTATCATAATACTACTTGTTGCTTATCATATTAACACAATCTGGCATTTTTCATTTTCACACAAGTTTTTGAATCCAATTTACAATATACCGGGCGAACAGATACAATTAACATTCAACAATGCCCAACACGCTTTTTATGTACATAAATAACTTCATATATTAACCTTTGAGTGAATTTCTCGCCCAACAAAACTAAAAGTTAACGGAGAGGAAGATTCGAGCCATTGAGTTGGAAGAAATAACAGAAATTCTAATCTGAGCAAAGAACCATCCAACCATTCTGTCTCCATTAGCACATCCTGGGTACCTTTGATGTCCTCTGGAGAACCCAAAAGAGAATTCTCGAGATGATTATGGTACGAAGGAAGAAAGATGGCGTACATGTCAAGATTAAAGTCAGGAACACCGACTGCCCCCCTCCCACAGGTCCCATCATCCGCGCCTGGGTAAGTTATGATTGACAGCTCAGTGTGACGATAAGGCCACAGCAAATAAATTTTATGGATGACATTAACGCGCGCATTTTTGCCTGATTTTTGAGATTAAAAAAAAATTTTGAAAAAAAAAACATTTTTTTGAACTTTTTTTTTGCCCTATGATGGTGGTCGACATGCCGAAAATGGGCACCTATGTTGTAAATGACTATCGGTTCGGAGACTATCCAGCAAACTTGAGGCACAGGAGCCCCAAAAGAGAATACTCAAGATGATTACGGTACGAAGGAAGAAAGATGGCGTACACGTCAAGATTAAAGTCAGGAACACCGACTGCCCCCCCTCCCACAGGTCCCATCATCCGCGCCTGGGTAAGTTTTGATTGACAGCTCCGTGTAACGGCCACAGTAAGTCATTTTTATGGATGACATCATTGATTTTCGCTTGATTTTGGATAGAGATTTTTTTCCCTCTGATGGTGGTCAACATGCCAAAAATGGGCAAAGATGTCTGTTGCCATGCCGGAACGTGGATGGCAGATAAATATGAAGAGAGGAGACAAGACAAGGCTCTGATTTGATATTTTGTCTTTTACTTTGATGCAGCGAAACATTTCTTTCCTTTTATATGTGATGCTGGGTGTGTATATGTGATGTTCCCACTCAATCAAAACCATTTGTACAATGATTGAAAACTTTTTGAGTGACAAATGGATGTTGTAATACGTGGCACTAAACCTAGCACAACATAGGTATCATTTCTTGTGTAAGTAGGTTTATGATGTCAAAATATGAAAATGTAGAAATCTCTTTTTTTGCCCGCCTGGTTTTTTTTCCCTATCGCATTAGATTTGGAGTCTATGGAAGATGTCATCCATAAAATTTACTTGCTGTGGCCTAATGTGCGGGCTCGCTATGGGGGATTAGTTTTAGTGATGATGAATGTACGGCCTGTCAAGTGCCAGTTGGGCTATCATGTACTCTATCTGGATCAGTAGGACTGATATACAGACATGGGTTTAGATCATAATGCTGGGATCATAATGCTTGTGTGGCGAGCTGGAAGTTTGAAGGCAAAACCTAGCCTCTGTATCTGTATCTGTATAGCCGGTAGAACCGCCTTTCGGCGTAACACACCAGCTTCGCTGGCACGCGGCGCGGCGGCAGCTGGCTATATTACACCGATCGACTTGTTACACCTTACCCTTGGACATCTATCTCTAGACATTGTTTAAAGCTATCTAATGACAATGCCCCTACTGTATTTGGTGGCAGTGAGTTCCACTCTGCGATAGTTCAAGGAAAGAATGAATTCTTGAACACCTCAATCCTTGGTTGATAACTCTGGTACTTGAAGGCATGGTTATTTCTTGTTCTCTTCTGGGCTGGTATTAGGTACGTAATAGTTTGGACGTCCACCAGTTTATTAGTCATTTTGTACATCATGCATAGTCTGGACATATGCTATGTGGTGAGCTGTAAGTTTGAAGGCAAATCCTAGCCTCTACCAGGCTTCGGATGCGACAAAATGTACTCTAGCAGACCAACTCCCTCGGCATGTTATCTCTCTATTTGACCGATTTCTACTCTTTTCAGCCGTCTCCCGAAGCCTGGTAGAGGCTTAGCAAAGTAGGAGAGAGCTAAAACTTTCTTCAACACAAACACACAAAAGTTGTGCATCGAATTTTCTACTGTGGTGTTGCACAGAATTCAGGCCATTTTCTATGCCTTTTTGTATTTTTGTGATATTCTCAACCCCGATTTCCTTATACTAAACTGTAAGTATTTTCTTGCCCGAGTTTGACTTTATATCATTTTGCCGTTGTTCTATATTCATACATTCAAAACTAACGAAATTATGTATAGTTACTAGCTAAAAAAAGCTTAGATGGGCTCAGCGAAAATTGAAAGAAGTAACCAATTGTTATATCCATATAAAGTTGACCAATAGTAATGATAACAGGTAACTGAAGGATGTAACACATACGAACTATAGCTTAAGAAAAGTTTCTTTTATTTATTTCAACATGAAAAAAATACAATACATAGTGGTGACGCACTCAAGCAAAATGCTTATATTCACGTCACCACTAGACATAGAATAAAAATTACAACACAAAACATGGGTATCGTCCAGGTAACAAGAGAATAGAGTTTAGCTATTAAGATATTATAAATGAATACAGAAGTATAAATCAGTTGTTAAATCACTTAGTTTCAGAGATATATAGCTGTGTAACAATGAGTATTTGAGAGTTGACTTTAGATGAAAGTAAAGGTGATCCATTAAGTAGCAGGTACACAGTAGCACTATCGGATAGGTTGTTAACATCTAAGAATGGGATGTTTAATTGTAAAAGTCTGTCGAGGAGGCGTACACTATGTTGGGAGTATAAGAAAATTTTCTTTGCGTTGTAGCAACACAAAAAGTTTGAAATATGAATACCTTCAGTAACAAAAGTTATTACGTACATGTCAATTAATTGAAAGCTACAGAATTCACTTTGATGTCGTAATGACCGCATCGAACCGCACGTAACTATCTCGTTTCAGCTTCCTTACCAAAATGAGCCTCAGTACAAATCCTTCGGTCATTTCAGCCAGACTTCAAACGCCTTTCGTGTTGTTAGATATGCGCTGGATCTTTTCATGTCGGACTTATATTTATTTCGCTACGTTCCTCAGCGGTGCGTTGATGCCTTTGTGGTTGGTGCAGATGAAAGAGTTTCAGTGATAGTGCGCAAAGTCCCCGTATGTAAGTTGACGTTCCAACTGACGGGAGCGCCGAAGATAGTGGCGGCTTTTTAATCATCTTCAAACTAGAGACTTTGAACGAGATCCGACGCCACAGTGACAAATAGTGTCTTCTTGTCCCCCGTTTTATATAATGTTGACGTGGGTGGGTGGATAGATAACTTGGCGAAGTTTCTCTTGAAAAGTTTTAGACATGTACAGGAACAAAGTAGTAGCCTGGGTGTCATCCGATTCGTAACGGCAACCCAGAAAAGGTCGTTGCCGTTACAAATCGGATG
>NW_017802458.1:74835-104112 GCF_001625305.1 Branchiostoma belcheri | reverse complement strand
CTCTCTCTCTCTCTTTCTTTCTGTCCTGTCTTCCTGTTTTATTTAGTTATTGGTACACTCATGTACTTTTGTGGGCAGATTAGTTGTTTTTATAAAAGAGAATGGGATGAAATCACAACCAAACATTCCCACCATCCAACCACGCCCACTGGAACAGCTACACTACACTCTAAGTCTAGCATCTAGCATCACTACACTCTAGTCTAGCATCTAGCATCACTACACTCTAGTCTAGCATCTAGCATCACTACACTCTAGCATCTAGCATCACTACATTCTAGTCTTGCATCTAGCATCACTACACTCTAGTCTAGCATCTAGCATCACTACACTCTAATCTAGCATCTAGCATCAATACACCCTAGTCTAGCATCTAGCATCACCACACTCTAGTCTAGCATCTAACATCACTACACTTTTAGTCTAGCATCTAGCATCACTACGCTCTAGTCTAGCATCACTACACTCCAGTCTAGCATCTAGCATCACCACACTATATTCTAGCATCTAGCATCACTACACTCTAGTCTAGCATCACTACACTCTACTCTAGCATCTAGCATCACTACATTCTAGTCTAGCATCTAGGATCACAACACTCTAGTCTAGCATCTAGGATCACTACACTCTACTCGAACATCGTCAACTTGGTACGGCCAGTGTTCCCAACAACGATATAAGGTCTAGATCCAAATACAAGATGTTTCACACAATCTTATTGTGGTTCAATACTGCGTTTAACCACAAGAGCCTTGTGGTGAGATATGACAAAAGCAGGAACACAGAAAGATGAAATGACTAAAAATCTAATATATCAAACATGAAAAACACATCTCGAATCGTCTACCCATCTTGGTATATAAAAGTTTAAACCTGTCCTTAAGAACAACTTGTGTCTGGCGTTTCAGTTTTACCATTTCCATACATTTTTACATAAAAAGACATGTATATGATATATCGTGACTTTAGCAGGTGCAAAGTCTTAGTGTCCTGTTACCCAGGCGCACCCCCCTCCCCCTTCCCGGCCCTGCACACACACACACAGGGGAAACTACCCAGAACGCCAGCCGTCAGAAATCCCAGCACCGTGAATGAATCCGCCCTTTCAGCCCCATCCGTGAAGCAAGGCAACGGAAAACAATCTGCAGTAGAGAAGCTATTAGTGCTTGTATAATGGATCCGTTGAAAGCCAATCAAAGGTTTTAGGGAAGGTGATACCATGTAAAAGCCACCGTTTGGCAATGTTGTTGGCACAAGGACCAATAGAGCTAACATGTAGTAAAACAAAACCCTTTTAGAAACGACAGCGGGATTGGGTTTCAGGACCATGTACTGTACAACCTTGGTGGGCAGGTTCTCAATGACACTCGACGGCACCAGCTGACACAAATTCGGGCCCGAATCGGACGATTTCGGATAAAATCGACAGAAATCGTTCGTTTTCGTGTGACGTTGTTCGGAATTAAAGATGGCGTCACGGATTGCAAGATGGCGGGTTGGGAGATTAAGTTGGGATCATCCTGTTGACAGTTTTAGTTACAAATTCCTGCACTGGTGGTCTACACAACCAGGCTGCTAACTCGAGGAGGACATCGCTCTCAATTCAGTATCATTTCTAGTCACGAAAACACCATTTACAAGAAAACATTCGCTTCAGAAAGATAGAGAACTCCAGAAGAAAACAAGTTTTTTGTTCTTTTTTGCTAACATATCGTCTGAGAGTGTCATATATACGGACATAATAGCAAGCTCCATTTATGCCAATCATAGCTCCCTTGACTTGAAGGTGACTTGCGTCTGACTGAAAGATATATGCAAGTTTGGCACTCAATTATATAGGAAATCTGTACATGATAAACCACCACAGCCATAATAATCTCTTGCTGAAATATTGAAGTCATGAAATATAATTTATAACATTCTTACACCCTGACTATAAAAATGACAACGATGAGGAACATTTTTCAAGTCCATAAATAATGAAATTATAAATCAGAATTTTGATGTTATGTTAGTCAAGCGGTGAAGGTACAGCTGCTCTGATTGGCTAGTAGCTCTGGCTAAGTCAGACAGATCTCTAGATCTCAAGACACCTGCTCTGAGACTTACAGAGTCTTCACAGGCGTCTTAAACCTCTGGTTTAACGTCTGTCATCCCCCCGAACAAAGATGGCGGCGTCCAATTTCATTGACGTCACAACACAAGTCAAACAGACCTCTGAAAAAGACCGACCTGAATGTATCGCTTATTCAGAGACAGACCCATGCTCGGCACGTATTGGAGTTCAGCCAACACGTTCCTTGGATCAGTATGCGTTCTACCCAGCTGTGTATGCTCTCTGTGACTGAATATCACGGTTGCCTTGTGCACTCTTTCTCCACATTACTTACAGACCTATTGGCACTGAGATTCATACATGCGTTCCATTTAAAAGCAACTACAGACGTTTATTAGGCAATGGTTAAAACTCGTGCTGAAGAATTACGTTTCTATCAGTGGGATTTGTTACCTAGGAGGTGCAGACGTCGTGTGGCTATGGCGGGATAACTGTTTACTCATTTCTGCCGTGATATAATTACACCAAGCAAGCAACGACTTTGCCTAGCTGTCGTTCACATCAAAAGATACATTTATGCAAAGAGCTTTGATATGACAAGCCAGTTATGTACCCTAGGATTACAACATTTATACGTAATACATTAACCTGTAACAAAATGACCATACTAGACCAAGGTTTGAAAAAAAAGTGGATTTAATTCTACCTACATGTTTTGTACATATAACGACATGATCATGTCAGCTCTCTTACAATTGCAAACTCAAACCGATAAGACTTAGTTTTGGTGGTCGTAGCCTTCGTATTAAAACTGTAGAAATAAGCCCCAAGATGAGTCTTTTATTTTATGGGGTACCCTAAAAATCAGTCCGGGGCGCTTTCGGTAACCATTTTCTGTCAGAATTTTGGGTATTTTTGCTCCATGAGGGTCAATATACATTGGGATAGTGTGGTTTCAGTATGTAGATAAGTGACTAGAATATTGACTTTGAAAAATCGGATTTCCAAGCCCTAAAAACTGCATTGGACTAGCACATTGCCACATTCAGTACCTTATAAAACTTCTAAATCCACAAGAAATGTGCAGCGACAAGCTCCAACCTATAACAACCTTCAAGCAGAGGTTTGTGTTTTGGCTTATTTTTGGTGTGTTTTGGGGCTTTTCGGGGTGTCTTTTTTGCACTGAAAGTTTTCCCCCAACCCAAAAGAAAAAAAAACGATAAAAAAAGCCTGAAACGCCAAAAATAAGCCTAAACAAAACCTCTGCTTGGAGAGTATATACTAGGCTGTGTTTTGGGACCATCACTGTTTTTAAAGCTCTCGGCCTGGAAAACGTAATCAGCCGGAAACGTCAAAACAAACACGTGTCGGATAAGAGTTGTTGTCGCGTGTTGTTGGGCGTATTGTGGGTCCCGCTAATTGGATTGATGTTCTGTCCCACGCTGCTGCAGGCGTCAAAATCACCCGTGACTTCTAGTTGTGTCTCCGCAGTGTTTGAAATTCAAATAGAATTTGTCGACACATCACAGCATGTTGGGGAAAACTGACGGGCGCTGGCTGAACTCCAAACAGAGCTAGATCCGGCTCAGCCTCGGTACTTTTGCCAATAAGATTGTGTTAAACATCTTGTGTTGGGATCTACACCTAAAATCGTGGTTGGGAACACTGGCCGTACCAAGTTGGAGATGCTAGACTAGAGTGTGGTGATGCTAGATGCTAGACTAGAGTGTAGTGATGCTAGATGCTAGACTAGAGTGTGGTGATGCTAGATGCTAGACTAGAGTGTAGTGATGCTAGATGCTAGAGTGTGGTGATGCTAGATGGTAGACTAGAGTGTAGTGATGCTAGATGCTAGACTAGAGTGCAGTGATGCTAAACTAGAGTGTAGTGATGCTACATGCTAGACTAGAGCGTAGTGGTGCTAGATGCTAGACCAGAGTGTAGTGATGCTAGATGCTAGACTAGAGTGCACTGATGCTAGATGCTAGAGTGTAGTGTAGATGTTCCAGTGGGCTTGGTTTAATGGTGGGAATGTTTGGTTGTCATTTCATCCCATTGTCTGTTATAAAAACAACTAACTTCGCAAAAAAGGAATAAAGGAGTGTGCTAATAAAAAAGAAAGAAAAAGAAGCTAAGGCATGAATGGAGAAATGATTAAAGAAATGAAGGAGAGAGAGAGAGAGAAACACAGCGATAGCTATAGAGAGAGAGAGAGAGAGAGACAGAGTACATGTGACATGGACCATCAAAAGATTACTCATTATTAATGCCAGTATAGTTAGGAAAAGGAAAGAGGACGGGTAAACCTGGTCCATGCAGATATTCCGGACATTTATTTTGACTCTTCCCCATCAAAACATGTCGCGGTTTGTCCCTGAACAGCCCAGGTGTGTGTGGCATGTAAAGTACCGGGGGGAACACGTTAAACACGTTGTGGTTTCGCAGCTGACTGCGTTCGCCATGTTTCTGTTCCTCTAAACAGACAATACATGCGGTAAAAAAAACGGAAGTTCATTCAACTCTAGCTCCCACGGTTTGGAGGTCTGCCACACACAACACTACAACACTTAGGATGTTAATCTTTGCTATGGACATGTCCAGAATAAAAATTCTGACGGAAAATGGAAAAAAAACGATGTTGGCCAAATCTACACTAAGAGACTGGGATCTCGTCCCCAAGGTATGAAAGTGGTCTGTATCGTCCCCAGCATCCGCAGTGGTCTGTGTTCTTCCCAGCATCCATAGCGAACAGTGCAGAAGTTTTTATACAACTGATGATTTTACTTATATGTATTGAAGAACTCTGAATGAAAAAGTCAATTGGTTATATCATTAGGATTTGGATGTTTCCCTTTTTTTATATATCTCACTGTTTCAGACATGAAGAAAGAGAGAAAGAGAGAGAAATAAGAGGACAGAAAAGGAATAGAAGAAACGAGAGAAAGAGGAAGAGAGAGAGAGAGAGAGAGAGAGAGAGAGAGAGAGAGAAACTCCTGAGTAGGTGACATGGGCCATCAAAAGTCCACTATCGCCAAGGCAGATTGGAAAATAATAAATAAAAGAAAACAGACAAAACTCTTCCATTGAGATATTCCGGACATTTATTTTGCGCTAAGTCGCCTCTTAACCTATCTTTATCTCACTGTCTCAGTCCAACCTACCCACACCCAAATCCCCCCACACACACAAACTCAATAAAGCCACAACAAGTAATTTTTATGAACGACATCTTCAGATAACTATGAAGAGAGGAGACAAGAAAAGGCTCTGATTTAATGTTTTGTTTCTAACTTTGATGCAGTGATATGTGATGCTGGCTGTGTATATGCGATGTTCCCATTAAATAAAAACCATTTGTACAATGATTGAGTCAACATTTTAAAATGTAGGAACCTGTTTTCTTCGGCCCGCCTTGTTTTTGTTTTTCGCCCGCTCGCATTAGATTTGGAGTCTGCAGAGAATGTCATCCATTAAATTTACTTGTTGTGGCCTAAGCTAGGTCTTATCCTATCCGTATCTCACCGTCTCTGTTCAACCAAATCCACAAACGCACTAAGAAATGCTACCACAGCGCAGTTTTGACAGCCTGAGTTGTTTTGTCCCCTCCACACACACATTGTCCGCGCCAGCGATGGCCGTGTTTGGACGGTCTACAGCCGTCAAAATCACAACGTTACACCAGTCGCTACGACAACAAATTCCTGTTTGGAAAGTCAAAGATAAAGTTGAACAAACCAAGTTTGACCCTAGCCTCCTAGTTTCGCTGCAAACCGTCTCTCCCCGGCAAAACTCCCTCGGCAGCAAAATCGTCCCTCCGCGGCATAACTCTCGTCGCTCACCGAAAAAAAAATAACGGCGCGCCCTACAAGTCTGCGAAGGAGGCTAGTTTGACCCTTACGTCCGATTGAAATACGTGGGTAAAATTCTACTTACCAATTCAATTACCTACTATCCAATTCAATGTATACAAATTTGATAATATGAAATTTGATAATTTGAAATATGATAATTCCTGCATTGTAAATATAGAATAGTACATTAAAAATGATTATCAATGGTTTATTTGCATTAAAACACAACAACACTGTCCCAAAAATGGCAGCCAGAGGCTGAATTGACATTGGGGCATCACATTATTAGTATAAAACGTCATATTAAGCGATTAAAATAGAAATAAACCATTACATAAAATGTATATAAAATATTGTCAACAACATTTCAAGTGCAAATTAATATCGTAGCAGATAACAAAACAGACGGACACTGGTAACACTAAAATAAGTCTTAGGTTAAAAAAAAGTGACAGTGTTACATATACATATTAAGCAGGCGGATCATGAAAGGAAGGGCACTATTCTGATAACGATCAGTTCTGCTGCGAGGAGTGTTCAGTTTATAAGCTGATCTGGTTTGACGACCACTTATTGCACTTCTAACAGGTGGCAGAAAATGCCGGAACTGTTCAGACTGTCTAAGAGAGTTCGCAAAGTTCACAGTCAGGAGAAGGCGTCGTGACTGTAGGGTAGGTAGGGTAGGATTGTTACCATCTTCACCAAAGACCATACAAGACACAGTCTTTTATAGAGTCGATTAGTTTCGAAAAGTGTTGCTATTATCGAAGTTACCACTCGTTGTATCTTATGCAATTGTATTGCAATGAATCTTTATTTTATTGAAATTGTAATAATACTACAATACATGTGGGACAAAGACAGCTGTTGCTGGTGTTGTGTCCCACACATAGAAACAAATACAGGACAATTTTCACTTGAGTTAAGGGTCGGTGATATGATCGGTGACATGTTGAGACTCGAACCCGGGACCTCTTGGTCCCGAGTCGAGCACTCTGCCGTTACGCCACACCAGCCCACTGAAAGCATTGAATAAAGTTGTCAATTCATCCTCAAAGCTCTAAAACAACAGTTCAATTCAGTATGTTAAATGTTAAAATTCAGCATGTTCAAATGTGTTACACTACTGTCAGAAAGGTTTCAAGAATTTCATTCACTTGAACATCTTGTCTATATGGAGAAGCGAAGGTGTTGCCTAAAAATTACGCTTATTTTTAAAGGTTTCTCATGTGATACTACACACATTGACAGCTACCTTCCTTCGCATAAAAACACTGTAATAAAGACACCGTCTTGGCCTCGTGAACGGTCAAGAATTCAGTTGTCCCAAACTTTGTCCTGTTCGGGCAACACATCCCTAATGAAACGACCAATATTTGTCTTGTATATGATTGAGTTGTGATTGTAGACTTGTCAACAGTTTGTATAATTAACGTGAACGTACTAAGCTGTTCAAATCGTCGATCCGTCAACGGAACAGAATAAATGACCAGCCGGTATAAACAGGAAATCTTGTCGGGATTTTCTGCTGTTATATTTTATCGGTTTATCTTAAGGTAGAGACAGTGTTTACTATACGTGTATAATGATGAAGCACCATAAGAATAACTATATTTACGGATTTATAAAGGAAGCGTAAAGATATAAAATATGTTTACGTCGTATTTAAGCACGCTGAAAGGTGACGGAGAGGCGGAACTTGCCTTTCAGCAGCCTTTACGAAGTCGTAAAGTCTACTGAAATATTTTCTCAACTTTAATACTTCTTTACATATTGCGGAAAGTTTGCTTAAATGTCTGTTTTCGCGCTGTGAAAGCAAAAGACAATAAAATACATTACGTGAACTTCTATTTTTCCAAACAATCATTGATCTATCTATAACAGAATAGTAAAATACAGCAACAGAATAGTAAAGTACAGCGACTGGTTTGCATAAATAAGAAACTTAAAGATTAAGTGGAAATTACACTCAATGGACTTGAAGTTGAATAGGATACACATGTAGCTCACGAGTGCTTTCTAAGTCTTATAAATGTGGTCTTTGTGTGAGGTAATGTCAACGTGATTTATCAAGTGAAGTCCAGTGTTTGTCTTAACCAAAGGGGGGAGGTACACACAATGAATTGATTGTTGAATAGTCCATTAATTGATAGACAAATGTTGCGGAGGATTAATTGGATGTGGACGGATGTAAAACCTATGGAAGAATTGTAATGTTGACATTAAGTGCAAGACGCACTTGAGATAAGGGAAGAACCTGATAAGCATCTCCAGTTGAGTTTTCTTTTTTTATTGACATATTTATGTTATTCATGTACATGACGGACCAGCATGAGCAATGGAACAGGGAAAATTATGTCGATGTGTTTTTATCGTTCAAAATTTTCATACAACCCCCTCCCGGCCCTAACCCGGTCAAGGTCCGTGCCCCTTGCGTTGGTCCAATCCCACCGCACTGACACCAGTCATGAATGTTACTGGGGTAGGGTCAGATCCAGATGTTCATTGTGTGTGAATTCTCCGAGGCAGAAATGCCAGGAATCGAACCCTAGACCTCTCGATCCCATGTACCCTAGGGCATCGACGCCACTGGGCATCGACGAAGTGGGATACCTAGCCAGCATGTGAAACTCAGTCTTGACAGTGTAAAATTTCTCAGTCATTTGTATATGCATATATTTGGTGCCTAGTCAAGATCCATTCTCTCTGTTCCCCGTTTTTCCTCTCTTGATGATAACGATTTCAGAGAAATCATTGCATAGTTTTATCTTTCTTTTTCTTTGCCTAATACCTCGTCTCGGCTTAGAAACTGTCCCTCGCAGAACACTGTCTAGTTTCACCGAGGTTGCGACTGACACAATCCTTTAGTTTGTGTCTGCAGCTCATGTCCCTGAGAGTTACAATGTCCTGTGTTTGTGGTAGGGAGTTCCTACTCTCCAACAAGAGGTTTAGGCTTCGGCTTGCTTTTGGCGTACGCGTGTTATACGTTTTTATCAGGCTCTCTTTTTTTTATGCCAGTCTAACTCGGGTGGCAAATGGTAACTGCTTGGCAAACGGATACTGCCTGGCCAATTTGATACTGACTTTGCAGCCTCAAAGAAATATGCTTGGAGACTCTAAAAGCTTTAGCCGGGAGTGCGGTTCTGGCATGATGTGTGTTGCACGGTGGTGGTGGTTGTGGTGGGTTCCTAACGTTGTGTAGCGCACCTGTTTGTTTATTCCCAGGTAAGTGTTCACGGCGGGAGTACTGTAAACACGCAGGTGGAGCCGCCAAGTCACACCTGGAGGAAACGTGTCAGCTTCTTAAGATCGGGGACAGGATAATGTAACCTCATGCCCGTAGCCAGTATGTTCATTGGGGGTTCTTCCCACTGTCTGAGGGACCAGCGAGCGCCGAAGGCGCGATCTTGCTAGGGGGGTCCAGGGGCATGCTCCCCAGAAAATTTGTGAAAATTGAACCTTCTGAAATGGCATTTCCTGCAGTTTTGAGAGGATTGCAAAGGAAAAAAATTAGACACAATTTTTTATTGAATGACAAAATGAGCAGTTTCTTAAAAGGATTCCAGCCCCGCTGGTGATACAAATCAGTGTACCTTTTAAAGGCAAAATTTAGACCTTTACAACCCCCCCCCCCGGCTTTCCCTTCCCAAAAGCGCGCGAAAAAAATTAAATCAGGTTTGACAGTCTACCTAAACGTAATGGTGGTCGTTTGAAGCCTGGAATTCCAGATTATTCCAAGACTTATATTAGCCTCTACCAGGCTTCAGAGGCTCTCTCTAACTCCCCTGGCATGTTATCTGTCTACTTGGCAAATTTCTACTCTTTGCAGCCGCATCTGAAGCCTGGTACAGGCTACTACACTGTGTGGTAGCGTGGAGTTGTAGCTGAAGAAGACTGAATCCAGGCTATCCTTAGCTATAATGTTATTCTGCGTAGCTATAACTTTAGTAGGGTGTGACTATCGAGTGGTTATTCATATAATAAGGCTAGAACACTATTACAACTTGTGATTTGAATATCAACATTGTTTATTCTGAAAACAAAACGTGTCTGATAAATTTAAAAGTAAGAACTACCGAAAAAAGTCAAGCCATTCAATCCTCATGTCTTTCTTCGATCTTTTCAACTTCTTTCCTTGTCTAGGAAAATTCCATAGCAATTGTACCTACACAATTCTATTTTACAACTAGAAAGTAACAAAACTCGACCTTACCTATTGACCTTTTCTGTACATTGTTCGCTCAACACTACGTATAATGGAATGTCAAAAAGGTGTTCGTATGAATGTGTGAGTGATGTTTGGCATTTAGAGTCAAAGTACGGTGGAAGAACACAAACATTATAGTTGCCCATTCACTGGCATACCGAATCGCCTTATAAGTGTACCCTGCGACAGCTAAATTGATCTAGTCAAATGGTAGGAAAGTTTTATGGTTGTTCGACTTGTTTACAAAAAGACCACTTGTATGATAATGGCGTAAATCAGGTGAAAACTGTATGACTGTTGGGCAAAGTGGTTAGACGTCGTCGGGGGGTTATTTACGACAGTTTGAGGTAATGTGCCGTAAACCATCACTGTCTTGTAGTCACCCGGATGTCTTCCCAGAATCCCTAGGGTACAACAATGGTGGCCCGTTCGATGACAAGTTATGGCGGCGCAAATGTTGTTCAGCAAGCCGTACAGAAAGGTCGTTGTGTACCCATCTAAATAGAGCGTTGAGAATAGAGTCTCGGCGCCATGACAGCACTGAAAGGGGGGTCGACCTCGGCGGCAACGGTATGTCGCTCGTGGAATGACAAAGGGCAAACACCAACAGGCTGTTAAAGTAAGGACAAGTGACTGAACACATCAACACTGAGAAACAACTAAACCCGTTACCATAACCGTCCCTATGGCAACTCAAATCTCCCAATCCCTTTGTTTCTACTATTATTTTATCTGTCGACTTGCCCACGTTTTCAAACTGCGATTTTAAACGGTTTTCTTGAATATATATATAAGACTTTCCTGAATTTCTTCCACTAGAGACGTAACACCTGTGTCAAGAGTCCACAAGTCCACAAACTACATCTCCTTGTCTACTAGAAGGAGAGATTTTCCCCCAGCCGTTTTTTTTCCGAGCAAAGTTCATAGGTTTGTTTGCTAAGCGGACGTGTGATCTTTTGAACTAAGTGTTATAAATACTAAAAAAGCGGGGCTGTACTATTGATGGAAGTTTGGGGAAGGTACAGAGCCGGTGTACCGACTGTTTTCAGCCGTGTTGACTTATCCAACACTGTTTGGTCATCACGACGTATTTACCATTCAGCCCTGCTAGACACAATGATAGTGATAAATGACATACGCCACTTAAACTTTTCTACTCGCCCCCCCCCCCCTCGTACTGCTCAAGAGAAACAGGTGGCACACATCCACACACACACATTGATGAGAAGAAATGGACACCTGTCAACACGATAAAATCTCTTTATGATTTTTCTTTTCATTTTTTCACTGTGGACCGAAATAAAGTCAAGTATCCTAGGATAAGTTCTTTCTACATTTCACATATGATCCAGTACTGGAGCCACAGAACTTACACTATATTTGAGGCAGATTTTCTCTTTTTTTAAAATCATAGTTCACATTTCGTTTCTTTCTCCGATTTTGTACAGTACAGTCTACCTTAGTAAGTAACAATCAAGACAGTAAGTTCAAACAGACATATCCTACAATTTTGCTTTGCTATAGAGTGCATCTATAAAGTGAGCGTTACCATAAAATCTTTCCATAAAATCCCGTGAAATACCACGCAGAATATTTTAGTTTTTGTCATTATCATTTCTTAGAAGGGTACCTGTCCAATACTCTCCAAGTAGAGGTTTTGGGTTATTTTTGGCGTGTTTTAGACTTTTTTTTATTGGGGTTTCTTTTTTGCACTGGAATTTTTCTTTCACTCAAAGTATTTTTTCTTTCACTCAAAGAAAGATTCCAGTGCACCCCGATAAAAAAGTCTAAAAACAAGCCAAAAATGACCCCAAACCTCTGCTTGGAGTGTACCTGTCTCCCCTTCACCTACCTGGGTCCATGCTATACAGGTGGGCATTTTCTCCTCCGAGACAACAATGCTTGTCAAGATAAGGCTGTTTGGACAAGCCGGGGTGATATATGCGCCCAGGTGACTCCGTGTCAGGAGTGGTTTCGTGTCACCTTGTTTCTCGCCATTCTGCAAATATGTGCAGAGGCGGCATTGTGCGCAGGCATGGAGCGCATCGCCTGCCCCGCAGAAAACTTCGCACCTGTTGTGGGGCTGTGGCCCAAACTGCGGTCAGCGAGTAGCGCCGCCCAGCGGCAGTAATCATACATGCAGGTCTCACTCATTGTATCTGTACCTGCATTGTAGTGGATAGTTAGCCTCAACCAGGCTTCGGGAGGCGGCTGGAAAGAGTGGAAATCGGCCAAATAGAGAGATAGCATGCCAAGGGAGTTGGTCTGCTGGAGATAACAGTTTGCGGCAAAATGTATTCTCTAGCGGACCAACTCCCTCGGCATGTTATCTCGGGCTCTATTTGACCGCTTTCTACTTTTTCATGCCGCCTCCCGAAGCCTGGTAGATAGCAGGTATAACCGCCCATCACACCAGCTTTGCGGGCACGCTGTGCGACGGCAGTTGTTTGCGAAGAAATCTTCATTGACAGCGACTTTCGTGAGGTCTTCTACAACTATACCTACACTTGGATACAAGTGAAATTCACAACGTTACATACACTGAATGGTCTGTCACACCATACCTGTACAGGCCAAAATATGTTGCCGTTCCAAAAATTGTAGAGTTGATCGTAGCTTCGTGAAGAACGTTCCTCTGCCAAGGAAATTGCGTTAACCTCGACATACTAAAGTGGTTTCTGTTACATACATATAGGACAGTCACATCTGTGAGTTGAATAACGTTATCTCTTGTCTAGACATTCCCTGTCAGGATGTTTTGCGGTCAAGTTGAAGGTTATTCCCAACTCTTACTCTAACCATAACCGTTAACGTTAACTGTAACCTTAAACTCTATCCTAACCCTAAAGATAATCCTAGTAAGCTTAGAGAAATGTAGATGTTTTGGCGGCGACACCCCTCCTTCACTAAGGTGACCACTCACGCGCGCCCCCTGCCGACAACTGTAAACATTACAGTCAATAAGTGCATTGTCTGCCACAAACCTACATTTTGTACGCGTATGACAACATTTTACGAAAGCTCCGTCATTGGTTTCTTCATTTCCAGGATATTTGAAAAGATTTGCGTGTTCCTTGGAGTCATGTTATGATTTTACATACCCATTTTTTCCCATTCATTGAACAGACCTTTGAAAAGTATTCCCTTCTTCCCCCAAATAGTCACTAGTAAGCAACAAAATAACACATAAAGCCTTCAATAGATCTTCTACTACAGACTGTACTTTATTTCTGGTTACACACAAACTTCCTCAGCAAAGCTTGGGTAATTACTTGGCTACAATATGCAAAATACAGTGATTGTGTCTCAAACATCAAACAATAAATATTTAGACTTTTTGTAGATTTTACGATCATAGATATACAGTTCACATTCAAAAGATATGATATAAAGCTCGGATATATAATTCTTGGACACTATTGTAAGAAAAAAACGCCAGCGTTCTTCACAAATTCTTGCTTACCTCCCTCAAATTCTCGCACAAATTTCTCCCACACAATACAACCAATGTCCCCCAATGTGTAAGTGGACTTGTCTGATGATTGATACAATTACATATAAGTAGGGACAAACCACTCTCAAAAAGGGGTGTTCTTAACCTTTCCCACTGATCCTTCTTCAAGTTGTCTTCTCACCAACTTTTCTGCCTTAAAGCATTTCAACTACACATTTCTTCCAGCTGAAACCTTCCCATAGCAAAAATATAAAGATTTCTGATTGCTACAACTATGGTAATGTTTTCAGTCTTATTTTCAGTGGAACACCACTTTTTATTCACTCATATCAGAGATATATATGCAATACATATAGAATTAGATTGGCACCATGCATGATATGCATATGATTTTTTTCATGATTTGTTTCCATATCACACTGATTACAGTGGATGTTTAATTTCAATCTTGATTATTAATATTCTAATCTTGATTTATCATACATGTATGTACATGTATACATGATTGTATAATGCATATCTACATGTATGTACACATGATTCAAATTACAATCAGGTCTTTTCTTGAAAGTTCATCTGTGTTGGTAGAAATCATTATGAAGCAAGTTTAAACTGAAACTTCCAACGCAACAAATTGGACTCACCCAAATTTTCGACTGTACAACTCCAGTCTTTGTCAAGGAATGAGCAAGCCACCGCTTCCGTGACGTCACGCAGATAACACACGTGACGCCGTGAGCAGTGGATCATAGGTTGCAGAAAGTCTGTGGTGCCCCCCGTCTCTGTTGAGGGATGGTTGTAATGCCCTGATGTAGATTGCTCATTCCTTGACAAAGACTGGAGTTGTACAGTCGAAAATTTGGGTGAGTCCAATTTGTTGTGTTGGAAATTGCAGTTTAAACTTGCTTCATACAATTAGGTCTGTATCGTGAAAATGTCCCACTCCAATTCTAAGCTGGCTTTAGACAGAGCTTTTGGGAACAATTCTAGCGAGGGTATACATTTATTTATGCAGTACTTGGTGTTTTACAGAAATTTCAGTAAGTACAGTTTCTACACAGTATATAGTAGAGTGGATTCATTTTTTTTTTTTTTCCTAAAGCTAATTAGTATCAATTTATCTAGTACACCTTAGCTGTCCCTAGTGCTGTGTACCTAAACCCACATTTAGGTGCAGGTCCGGATTCAAGTCCAGAGGTTTAGGTTCAGTTCCGGACCTAAACCCATGGCGTATACAAAATTGCATGTTGGCAACCTTACAATGTTGTTTGGGCAAAACTTGACGATGCCCGATGGCAATGTTTTCTTCATGTCTAGATGTCAGGCCAGGGAAGAAATGTTGAGTTTCTGTTTCGGTCCTGGAAAAATTAGGGTTGGTAGGCTGGGATTATCTTTCTTTTTTTTTTACCTTGCCAACCTCTCTCTATGCATATGATCCAACTTATACAAATTACAATACAGTTTAACAAAGTAAAACCTGCATGAGGACACTTATATTTTCAATATCAATGTTGGAAAACCGATTGTTCAACGTTTCATCACTCAGGTGTCAGATCATGGAGCTAGAAAATGTCGATCAACTTGAAAAATTTATGTCCCTTTATGGGGTTCACCCCCCAAAAAGTCTAGGGGTTTTGGGGGGTCTTCAGGGTCTTTGGGAGCTTTTATGTGCTATTTTCTGATTGTATATAGACACCATAGCCGGCCTGTTTGAATTACCCCCATTTTTAGAACTGGGCTAATCAGAAAACAGCCGAAGACCACCAAATCCCCAGTTCTATATGCCTGGTACGAGGCTAGCTTTTTCTAGGGTTGGTCTGGAAACAGGAAACATAACATTTTTTTTCCTAGACCTTAGCTTGAGGAATGAACCCACTCCACTATATACTACAGTTTTTACACAGTGGTTATGAGTCTGCTCATGGAGAACAATCGTTGTGGAAGCCTGAGTGTGCAGCAAGCAGCGCCCCTCAGTGGCTGTTTGAGGGAACTGCACCTCTCCCACCTGTTCCTCTTGGTGTCGTACTTCGTCACCGTGTTCAGGCGCACCGAACGCCGCGAGGACGTCGAGCTGAATGCCCTCCCGCCCACCACGTAGACGCTTTCGTTGAGCACGGCCACTCCCGCGCCAGTCTGTGCTTCCAACATTGGCGCCACGACGGACCACTGGTTTTCCGCCATGTTGTAACATTCCACGGACACGACATCATTAACAGGGAACCCTGGACCCGAGCGATTCTTGTATCCACCGATAGCAAACACCTTGTCGCCAACGGTCGCCATGCGATGAAACGCCCTCGGAGAGAGCAGCGGAGCCTTCTCGGACCACTCGTCGAGCGCGGTGTCGTAGGAATGTACGCGGTTGTGGAAAACTTTATTCCGACCACCTCCTGATACGAGGATTTTACCCTGTAGCGCGGCGCCTGCGTGGCCAAACACGGGTTCGTACGCTCTCTTTACATACTTCCACTCATCCACCAACGGATCATACCTGTAAACAACAACATACATAATAAGGATGAGTGTCTAAAATCAACTCTCCACTAACCAACCAACAAACAAACAAACAAACATGCTCCTTTTGAAAGTTCCCAGGCCTTGAAATTATCTTTTCTTCCTATTGTATCAGCACTGTTCCAAAAATAAATTTCAATTGTTCTGAAGTGAAGATGAACTGTTTTTTGGGAAGTATTGTGTGACTTCAACTTGGAGTCAACTTTACTTTATTTATGTTCACTCTCAGGAGCACTATAATTACAGAGTAGACAGGAAATTTGGGGGGACTTTTCCGGATCCAAAAGCCGGGACATGTGCCTGATAAACAAAAGAAAGGCTGACATTCTGATGTTGATTATTTTTCTAATGTCCCAAAAATGTCCGAATGTGTCTTTTTACTTGTCCCAGCTTAAATATTAGTGGTCAGTGGACCACCTTTAATTTCGAGCCCTGAGTTCCCTTCAAATATTAAAGGTTGTCAAGTAGAAAACATCTTATTTCATAATACAGAACATTCTTGTTTAATAATACAGCAGAGACACTACATAACAAATGTTGAACTTAAACCTAACTTCAACATTTTGGTTGCAGTGAGTTAACACATTTTTTTTCTAGCGGACTAGTCCCCTGCTGTGGTGCTTGCACAGCTGTGTGGCCCAAGGGCTTTAAAAATCGAGATGGGCACTGCCCTACACACCATGTAATGTAGAAAGGATATTGTTACTGTAACTGTAATGGTCCTGAAACAGCAGTCTATGTCTGTGAATAGTTTCATCAGGTTGGTAGGTCACTGAGTAAAGAAACTCTTTTTACACAACCAAGTGTTCTATTCAGCCGACATTTCGGTGACCGTCTGTCACCTACCTAACCTTCTGTACTCCTGTACGTTTTTTTTTTAACGGTGTCGCTCAATGCAAGGCCAATTATATTTGGCCACTTCTAGGCACTTCTAGCTAGAGGCACTTAAGTGAGTATAATGTAGTTATGTCAGGAGATGGCGGTGGACCTTTGTTTTGAAGCTTTGTGGATTGTAATCGGACAAAAAGCATCTGTTTGGGACCGCATTGTAGATACAGTTCCCTGTACATGTGTAGATATGTAAATTGTACATAAATTGTAGATTGTACGTTTGGGAATGCATCTATAGCAGCGACACCTGTGCTGCAGTGCAACGTGAACCAGTCAGAATTGCCCTGAGAAAGGTGACAGACGGTCACCGAAACGTCGGCTGAATAAAAGACTTTGTTGTGTAAAAAGTGTCTCTTTACTCAGTAGTCTATATCAGATCTCACCTCTCTACAGTGAAGAGTTCCCCAGGAGTCTTGTTTCTGCCACAGATAGCGTACAGGTGGTTGCCAACGGGTACCAGGGAAAAGTCACTCCTGGCCTCCTGCATGGAGGCAACTGACAGCCACTGGTTCCTCCCTGGATCATACCTGAAATTCATGTTATGATAATAATATTAATACCTAGAAAGGTAGCATTTGCAAGGCAAATGCATAATGTTTACATTCGCATATGGTCTGCTCTGTTAATTCTTGCTCAAACACATTCATGAATATTATGACAGGAGTCTAAATCCCTCCTACTACAAAATTGCAACATGATGTAACCCAACACTAGTTACCTTGGTGAAAATGTCTGGTCCAGGTCATTGACCTTTTGTGTTTGGAGAAGAGGAAACAGAGCAAAAACAACATGTTTTCCTTCAGTAAGGCCTAGGAAAAAATGTTGTGTTTCAGTCCTGAAAAAATTAGGGTCGGTAGGTAGGGATTATCTTTTTTTCCCCTTTTTTTTTAGAAATCAGTGATATCTATATAGGGGTCCAACTTACACAGTTTAACTTAAGTAAAACTTGCATGAGGACACTTTTATTTTCAAAACTTGTGGGGTCGTGTGGCGTAGCGGCATAGTGCTCGACTCGGAACCAAGAGGTTCCGGATGTGAATCCTGACATGCCACCGATGTTGTGCCCTTGGAAAGATACTTAACACAACTTTCCTCACTTAACTCAAGTGAAATGATTATTGTCTGTCCAGTGCAGGGTTCTCACCAGGATTTTTTCACAGCATAGGGGTCAGGTATAGAAGGGCAACTTTCTGCGGCGCGAGTCACGCACCGAGTCCCCAAAACATGGGCCTGATATTCTCTCCCAAAAATTTTGTAACTCATATTAACCACTTAAGACACTATTTATTGTTTATTGGGGGACAGATTTTGTTTTCCCTCTGTTATAGCTTCATTCTTAAGTTATATTTTCATTTTTTTAAAGATTAATGAAGCTTCTGCCCCCAAAAACCACCCCTACGCTGGTTGAAACACAGTGTAGGGGGCTAAATTACAGCGTAGGGGGTCAAAATCACAGCGTAGGGGGCCCCTACGCTCAAACAGCCTAGTGAGAACTATGCAGTGTATTTGTTCTATGTGTGGGACACAACACCAGCAACAGCTGCCTTAATGTCCCACATGTATTGTACTGTTAAAATTTCAATAAATCAAGCCAAATCAAAAACTCCTAACTAACCATATATATGTTGTGAAACTTACCGCCACACACTGTTGATGGCTAACTTGTGACTGCTGAGTTTGGAGATACTTGGAGCCTCTCCTCCCGCGATGTACACAAAGTTGTTCAGCACAGCAGCACAGTGGTAACTTACTTCCTGCTCCACTTCTGAAAAAAACAAGAAGAACTTTATTGCACGGCAATTGCACATGGTACACAATGTATGGCAATGTGCAAAAAAAGAAATGTATTGAATAAAACGTAATGTAGAATAAAGCCTAACATATCCTAATAATATTACTTAAACAACAAGGGCTAGAACAAGTCTTTGATAAAGTGTTACAATCGAGTGGGCTAATCACAAGTTTCGGTATTTTTTTTCTAATAACAAAGCAGTCTTTTATATATTTACCTATTTTTGCATTGTGGGAATCATTGCATGCTAAAATATATTCAAATCTGTCTCTAGCATCGAGACTCTTGAAATTCGAGAAATGTAAATAGCTTATTATGTAAAACATCATATTCTAACAGTGCATTCCATAACAAAGTGAAATTCATCTTCAATATACTTTTGACAAAATGGACAAAACCTTTGGTCAGGGGCTACACTATAATATCTCCCTGTTATAAAACACATTTTTTTACTGTTGACCAGTTTGCGTGTTTGTTTTTTTGCATAACTGGTAAACTGGCCTATGGAGAAACATATTTAAGTTTTGTGCAGCTCTGTAATACTGGACTGATAGTTTTGATCCACTTGACTCATATTGGGATGGTTTCCTACTCTTGTCAGAGTGTGGTTGGTTCTTAAACATGGTTGAAGTGTGTCACTCCTCAAATACGGGGCCTTCAGCTTTACATCCCATCTAAGAGGATGTCCCTGTCATAAGCTAGGTACTCATTTTCACCAACAAGTTGAGCAAGGGAATTTGTTTCAAGTGCCTTTCCCATATACACGACTTGCCAGAACCTGCATTAAACATTATGTTGTCCCATGGAGGTAGAAAAAAAGAAATGGTTGTCCAAAACTTTTGAAAATAATTGATTCTTTTTTACATGTTCTACTAGTATTTCATTGGTGCTTCCTTGGTTGTACTGCAAATCACTTTATATTTGGGGTAGCAAAATTTCGCGGTGTGAGAAAAATGGACCTGTTTGCGGTTGGGGCAGGTGCAGAAGAAATAAAGTCGGCAAATAATTATGATAAATTTGTGGTACAGAAGTGACCGCAAAAACCGTGAAGATAAAAGTACCACGAATATAGAGTGATTTACAGTAAATGATAACCTACGAGCAAGGTCCTTCCACGCAGAGTTCTGACTGTACATGTCGAGGAAGGTCACGTCCTCGCAGCTTTCCTCGTCCTCCCCGCGCTGCACGATCCCGCCCAGCGTCACCACGCACTGGTAGTCAGACCTCAGGCTAGCCCGCGGCGTCTCCAACACGGGCTGCCGGTACACCATGTTGTGGTACCGCGTAGCCTCCTTCAGCAAGGCAACACAACTAGAAAACAAGAAAATTGTTATAAAAACTGGAAAGGTTAAAAAATTTGCAAAGCAAATGCATAATGTTTACCTTCACACATGGTCTGCTCTGTTATATATGGTCAGATAGGAGTCTAAATCCCTCCTACTATAAGATTGCTACATTATGTAACCCAACACCATGGTGACAGACGTCAACAATTCAGGTAATAGCCAGGTCAGAGGTCAGTGTTTGGAGAAGAAGAGGAAGATGAAATTGAGCAAAAACATGTTTTCCTTTGGTAAACATAATGAATACATAAAATAAAAAGGTAACATTTGCAAAGGAAATGCATAATGTTTACCTTCACAAATGGTTTGATCTATTAATTCTTACTCAAACATATTCATATACATTCATTATATATGGTGACAGGAGTCTAAATCCCTCAAGCTATAAAATTGCAACATGATGTAACCCAACACTAGTTACCATGGTGATAGACATCTGGTTCAGGTCATTCACCTTGTTTGTTTGGAGAAGAAGAAGAAACTGAACAAAAACAGTATGTTTACCGAATGTTTTCCTTCGGTAAACATAAAAACAGTTCCATAGGTCATTCAAGAATTCACAACCTCCCACAAAATGTAAATCTCAAAATATTCATTGTTTTGAAATATTTAAAAATATGTATTGTATTCCTGTAACATACAAGTTCAGAAGACTGACAAACCGGGAATCTTTCTTGACCAGGTCCCACTCTCGAGCCACTGTCATCATCATCTGTTGTGGAGGCAGCAGGGGGAACCTCACACACTCCAGGATCCTACAGGAATGAGGAATAATCAGAAAGCCACGTCAGAGAAGTTTAGACATCAAGGTAATAAGATATGCCCAAAAACAGTTCTCAAGCAATTGCACAAGTTCTCTAGTGTCACGTAGTGGATGCTATCTGAAATGTCTGACCGTTTCCAAAATCATATCCATTTACTTGAGTAACTGTTTTTTTGTGAATCAGAAAGCCAGTAGTACAATGGTTAAAGCTTATAGACTCAGACTTCCAGTGGTTAAGGTAGGAAAGGGACATGCAGGTTTATGTCAAATTTTTGGGGACACTGCATGTTTGTACACTTAGGTCCTCGTCAACATGACGGACGAACGACACACACTTAGACTCTAGTTAAGTAAGTAAGTAAGTCCCATAGCCTTCACGGCCGTAGGGGCATCATGACAGCCAGCAGCATGTCTGGACTTGTCACGATGACTCCTCAGGCTTATAATCTTGGCGGCGCCTATCTCCTCTCCAAGATTTGGCTGATACAGACGGGGTTTGCCAGGCCTCCGTCCGGGTGAATGATGTAAATCACCATGTGGCATATACAAGACGGAGGTCGCCAGGCCTCCGTCCGGGTGATTTGAAGTGAATCACCAACTCCATACATTAGTGTTTGTACCGTCACACACCGGGGCATGCCCCTACTCTTTTTCGAAAGGTGTGGTGGGATCTTTAACGTGCTCGAGGTGTGGCTCTCCTCAAACACGGGACCTCCAGTTTACGTCCTATCCGAGGGACGTCCCTAGCCGAAGCTAGGTACTCATTTACACCTGAGTGAAGTGAGGAAAATCGTGTAAAGTGCCTTTCCCAAGGGCACAAGATCGGTGACAAGGTGGGGTTCGAACCCACAACCTCTGGGGTGTGAGCCGAACGCGCTACCGACTGCGCCACACGACCCCACTCTAGTTAGCCCTTGGAAAAAATGTTGTGTTTCCTGTTTCAGTCTTGAAAAAATTAGGGTCGGTAGGTAGGGATTATCTTTTTTTCTTCTTGTTTTTTTTTAGACTTTGGCAATCTCCAGAGTCTAGTGATCCAACTTATACAATACAGTTTAACAAAGTAAAACTTGCATGAGCACACTTCTATTTTCAATGTCAATGTTAGAAAACTGATTGTACAACGTTTCATCACTCAGGTGTCAGATCATGGAGCTTAAGGTTGATCAGCTTGAAAAATTCATATCCCTTGCAGGGATCCACAAAAAAAAAGTTGGCAGTTTTTTCTAGGGTCGCTTGGGATACATGGAACACAACTACATTTTTTTCCTAGGCCTTAGTTAAAGTTATGCATGGCTTTTGAGCAAAGTTTCAAATCCATAAGTAGTTACGAAATAAATATACATGTATGAGTGAGTTTCTCGTAATATTCTCACATTCATAGAAGATACCAGGTATTCCAAACTGTACGTACTTGTTCATATGTTCCCAGCGAGCTACGTCGTGGTGTAGCCACTTCATCGCTATCCCGAACACCTCCACCTCCGACATCACCCGCAGCGAATCACGGCTCAGGATTTCCACCAGCTTCCCGAGTTCCAGTTTCTGAAATTGCTGCCGATTGGACAGAACAATGATGTTGTCCGAAACGAACTTGTCCACGGCTTCTTCAAGGTCGACGAGATTGTACGTTTTCGTGAGCGGGTAAAAGTCGGCGCAGTTGTCCATGTCGATATGTTTCTTCAGAAATTCGCAGCACGGTTCGACGATTAGCGAGCTTTGGAGATACGAGCCGACGTGGAGAATTTCTTGGACGTTTTCCGTGGTGAGTTCCAGAGCTGAGGTGTACGCAAAGTCGACGACCTTTCGCAGAAGTTTTCCGTCGATACCGCCAACTTCGATCACCTGAGAACTTGTTTCGCGCATCCCCGCTGAAAACATGGCCAAGAAATAGTCACTCAATGCTGCCAGCATGATCTTATGTGTCGGAATTTGCTCCTTTCCACATATCAACGTGGCGTCGTACATAAAACCGTCGTTACGAAACTGGTTGATGTGCTTGAGGATACCTTGTACGTGAAGCATCTTGGCTGGTTCGCAGAGCGCGGGAACATTATCCGCCATCTTGAGCACAGCCTGCTCGACTGACAACAACTTGAAGTACCTTGCAACTTTCGCGATCTCTTGCCTTTCCCTTGCATCTCCACTCCGCAACAACTCAATATCGGAAAGATACGCGTACTCCACAGCTTTATCTACAGCGGATGCGGTAAGACCGGACCCTCTCAGGTCGATTTCGATTTTAGTAGCTCCACGGAAATCCTGCAAGCTGCTCTTATCGTTTTCCGTTGCATTTCTTGAAGAATATTGCTGGAGGATTTCTTTAAAATTGGAGCCGGTCGACACTAAAATAACTCGATGGGCGTGGACTGTTTCCGCATCGCACACGAACGTTACGTCACATAGCACCCCCTCCTTCCTTAGCTTGTTGAGCGTGGTGAGGAGTCTGTGAGCATGCTTGGCAAGGGCACTGGGCTTGGCAGCGGCAGCAGCACCCCCTTTCTGTGATGGCTGGCGCTGCACCTCCGCGGGTGTGTGCGGACTTGCTGGCGCTGCCATCTTTGGGGCTGTCAACACAAAACACAACATTTTGAGTAAATCAGAAGAAAAATGCAACAGTTTACTGTTTTTCCTCTAGACTTTTAGCTGTGAATGAACAATTCTTATAAGGACTTACAGAATAAGAAAGACTGCCAAAAGTCTATCATATTGTTCCCTTACTAGTCTGGAATAGCCTTTACCAGGCTTTGGCAGGCAGTTGGAAAGAGTAGATAACATGCCGAGGGAGTTGGTTTCATAGAGTACTCTCTCTCTCTCTCTCTCTCTCTCTCTCTAGATCTCTCTCTCTCTCTCTCTCTCTAGTGGACCAACTCCCTTGGCATGTTATCTCTCTATTTGGCCAATTTCTATTCTTTCCAGCCACCTCCCGAAGCCTGGTAGAGGCTAAGCTGGCAGACACTTTTAAATCAAATCCTTCTAAAGGAATTGATCTTTTGAAAAAAAAGTACTAACTAGTCACAAGAATTGAAGACAATGATTGTGTTTTGAAAGCACAGTATGCTGTAAACTGCATGAACTATAAGGGTTAGCTCATTAGAATTTAGTTATAGAAAAAAAGTTTAACTGTTTAAACTTACCACCCATGTATAACAAATAGGGATAGAGCGATGACAACCCACACCAAGTAGGGCTAAATTCTCTGGGAATAAACGCACTAAACGTACAACGATGTTGAGCTAACATCGAGCCTCAGAGATGGCGCAAAAGTGAGCGATGGCCCCACAACCCATATATAAGTCCCCCATGTTGTTTGATGTTGGATTCGATTTAACTACGCCGCTAAAAGTAGTACGTTTGGAGCAAAAAGGTTGTTTTAATAATGGATAACTTGTGGCACCCACAGACAACATATGACACCACAGATTCTACTTTTGAATCTTGGTCGGACGGCACTCAAAGGCGGAATGAGGGAGGAGTGCCCCTGGTTCTCAGTTTAGGCTAAAGCCTGCTGGGGGAGGTTATGGTCAAGTGGAGTTGTTTGAACTTGTTTCCCAGTTTAGAAAGAGCCTGCTGTGCCACTACCACAGCCAAGTGCTGCATTAAAACAGATATGCTTTGACTTTGACTATGCTATGTACCTAAACCCACATTTAGGTTCAGGTCCGGATGCAAGTCCAGAAGTTTAGGTTCAGTTCTGGACTTCTGGACTTGTAAGTCCGGACCTAAACCCATGGCATATACAAAATTGCATGTTGGCAACCTTGCAATGTTGTCTGGGTGAAACTTTGGCCACATAACATGGAGGCCGGTACTTGACGATGCCCGATGGCAATGTTTTCTTCATTTTGCAGCACAGATTTTGCAATCTACGGATAGTTTTAGGTGGTTTGGAAAGAAAAGGAGTATGTGAAATGCTGTTTTATGGTAATACATGTAAATCCAGACTCGGTTCTTGACTTTTAGGGTTTTTTTTACTTGAAACTAAACATTCTTTCAAGTCCAGTGAACCTGTACACAGCACTACTTTGACTTCTGTTGACAGTTGAAATATCTAGTATGAGACAATTTTGGGATGAGGGAAGCATTGTATTTACATCGTGTTGACATTTCAAAAAGTTAATATTTTCTTATTATTATCAAAATGCACATGACACTAAAAATGCAACATTTTCTGATCCTATTCAACAATGAATCATAGTATCATTTAATGAACATTGTTTAATATCATTCAATTCACGGAACGTGGATGGCAGATAAATATGAAGAGAGGAGACAAGAGAAGGCTCTGATTTGTCTTTTACTTTGATGCAGTGATGTTCCCACTGAATCAAAAAATCAAAACCATTTGTACAATGAATCAATGTTTGAAACTTTTATTTTTAAAATTTTTTTCAGTCAGAAATGGATGTTGTAATAGTTGGCAGTAAACTTAGCACAATATTATATAGGTATGAAATCTTGTTTCACAAGGTTTATGATGTCAAAATTTGAAAATGTTACAAGGAATCGCATTAGATTTGGAGTCTGCAGAGGATGTCATCCATAAAATTTACTTGCTGTGACCTAAAGATTGTGTGAACTGAGGACAACATCTGTGACAGATGGATATTTATGACTGTGTTATGCCAACGTTCCACCCCCAATTTCTATTTCCAGTCCCTACAGCATAAGTAACATACTGACCTGTGAGTTATGTCTCTAACGCATGGTTCACAAAAAATCTTTTCTGAAAGTTCTAGTTATTCAGAATTGTAAAAATGATTTTAATGTTTCAATACTCAAGCATATATGACAAAAGAAATGCAAATTATAGAAAAGAAGTATGATATTTTTGAAAATCTTTGGTATAAAATAAATGGGAGGTGGTCTTGTGGAATGATATGAATTGATCCCTATTAATACGAAGCATGCTATATTGGGGGAGGGGGATAGTGTAGGCATGTGGGGGAATTTGATTGACACTTAGACGTGAGACCTCATGTGTTAGTCTGTCCAACAATAACATACAGATCTAAGGGAGTGGCTATACTGGTGTCCATCTTAGTATAGCTCTGGTTTGTCTCGCTTTCCTGACAGTATGGCACCTGTTAATAGTAAATCAATTGGTATTTGAATGGTTGCCTAAGGCCACACCAATTTAATTCGTTGGTTCACAGATTCGCCCGCTTCATTTTTTTTCCTGATTTAAGGCCACACCAATTTAATTTCTTGATTAACGGATTCGCCTGCTTCATTTTTTTCTGATTTGCAAAAAAAAATTCAGATTTGAATCAACTGCAAAATGCTCATATTTTGCCCTGAACAGTTGAAAACAGTCCTTTTCTTCCTAGTTGTTACAGTTATTCCATCTTTCAATGCAGTGGTATCATTAAAAGTTCAAAATTCATTGTTTAGATTTTGAACCAGGCTGGTGTGTTGACTTCATGGCTCCTATCGTACCATTTGGTGGTATAATAGGATGCCTAGGCCTGCTTTATTTTTCGCCCTGTCACTTCGTATTTTTTCTGAAAAAATCCGAGAACCAACAAATTAAATTGTTGTGGCCTTAGGGAGGTAATCAGAGGAGCCAGAATAGACTGGATACCAGGCTACATTTCAACTTCAAAGCATCATTTAGATCATCCAAAGTATGCGAAACATTCTGTTGTAATTTACAAGTCAGTTTCTAAATTCATGTGGGAAATTGTGTTCTGGGGTCATTGCGGTCACTGCCCCTAGTTATGAATGGGTGTGTGTTGTGTACTTCAAAGTATGTCAAAAATTATTTTCAAAAGTACAAAATGAATATTACAACTATGTACAACCAAGATTTATATTAGACAATTCAAACTCTACTACTGGACAAAATCCATATTTCGTTAAGTAGTAGACTTTGAATTGTCTGTGAATATCATTTACTTGGATCATGTCTAACCTTCATCAATGTACAATAAACATTGTTCTCAAAACTGATCTTCAAAACTGTAGCCTAGTTATGTTAACATTCCTACCTCTACTTTTACTTTTAGCAACATTAATTCTAGAAATTTCATGTTTTAAAACTCAACAAAGACTTCTTTTCAAGTGGCAACTTTTCTTAGTATATAACTTATTATTATAAGATATAGAACTACAATTTAACATATTATTAAGTATGATCCAAAAATTGGACCATTGGAATTGAAACTTACTAGTACTTTAGAAATTAAAGCAAAACCTAAATTTATTTCCCTATACAGTGTTCGAAATACCTGTCTGCAGTCTGCAATCTGCAGATGGATTTTCAAGATTGCAGAAGAAAAATTTATACAATCTGCAATTTTGCAGCAGGAAAAATTGGCACTTGAGATTTGGCGCTCTTGGCCCCAAGGACAGACAACACTTAAGCTCTTGTTCTGAAACAACAGGAGCTTCTTCACTAATTTGCATCAACCTTGTCTTGACTTGTCTACCTTTTGTTTCTTTTTGGACTTCCAAAAAGTTGTCTTCACTAATTTGCATATCAATCAATAGTTCATGCTTATAAACCTGCAAGATTGTAGTATGGAGGCTTGTGTATTTGCAGAAAGTATTTCCAAATTGCAGAACAAAATTTTGACTCTTCTGCAATATTGCAGAGCACTGAAAAAAAGTATTTCGACCACTGCTATATAAGCATTTCACAGTCATACAGCATACATACTAGTATGCATGCATATACATATACATACATTTGTTAAAACAGTTAAAACCTCTACATCCAGAAATTAAGAAAAAAACACAAATTGTAATGCCAACTCTTTTGCTTCATGAGGGTCAATATATACATGTATACGGATAGTGTTGTTTCAACTCACTATGAGGATAAATGACTAGAATATAATTGGCTTTGAAAAATCGGGATTCGAACCCCTAAAAACTGCATTTGATTCCTTTAAAATGCATCTAAAGAGTAAAACTTACCATCTTTCTCGTACGGGCGGACCCACCGTCCCAGGTAACTGTAGAACCGCCGGATCCCTCGGATGGCTGAAATCGACACAGCAGGCACAGAAATTAACGATCATCCTCTACCTACGCCCTGTTCGCTTTTTAAGGAATAATATTTATCATATAGGGATTAAAATGTAGTAACGTCTTCAACATCTGTTCCTGCTAGAGTCACATGTGTATGATACAAATGGTTGCTAGGCAACCAAAGAAACGAGGATCATCTGTACTTTTACAACTTTTGCAGGGCTGGAAATGCTGGGTGCATGTGCTTAGTGCACCCGAAATTGGAGCTGTGCACCCAATTGAATCTCATTTCAGATTCAAGCTCAGAAGAGGAGCAGTAAGATATGTAATTAAGTTTTGTTTTGTTTTGTTTTATATGGTGCACCCAAAAAATTTTATGTGCACCTAATTTTTTAGTTTGGGTGCACCAGTGCACCTATTTCCAAACATGAATTTCGAGCCCTGTTTTGATATAGTCCGAACATGCTGAACCAAGCTACATCTATGCCCTTGGTTGCTCTTTATCTTTATCGGGTAACAACAATTCATGGTGAATTAAAAGATACTGTGTATGTATTTCAATGTGTCATGTTGGAGATTGAAATTAATTTTAAATGGTAAATAATATCTGGGGTCGTTTTCATTTTCACTTGTGGGGTCGTGTGGCGTAGCGGTAGTGTGTTCCGCCCAGGCCCAAGAGGTCCCAGGTTCGAATTCTGCCCGGTGTCACCGATTTTGTGCCCTTGGGAAGGGCACTTTATACGACTTTCCTCACTTCACTCAGATGTAAATAAGAGAGCACCTAGCTTTGGTTGGGGACGTCCCTCGGATAGAACGTTAAATGGAGGTTCCGTGTTTGGGAGAGCCACACCCCACACACGTTAAGAACCCACCACACTTATCGAAAAGAGTAGGGGACCTTCCCGGTGTGAGTGGTTGAAACCTTACAGTCCGGTCTCAGGTTTGACATATTGGAGAGGTGATAGTCACCTGTTATGTCAATCCTTCCACAAATGTGGTAAATCTTCATAAAATAATTCAAAATAGAAATACTAGTGATGTATACAAACTACAGGCAGTGCTTTAATAAAAACATTGCCATGGCATTAAAGGAGATATTAAAGTGAATCGAATTAGGGAATTTTTAGTACATGTACCACCGTTTTGAAATGTTCAGACTGAGGAATTCAGAACTGCCAGATTCTTCTGTTAAATGTACAGTATCACCAGTATTATCACCAGTATACAATGTACGTGTAGATCTTCATTACTTTGTTGTCTCAACAGTTTCTGTGGCATAGGTCACAGGCCGACACTTTATAGACTTTATGACTGTGTCCTGGCATGGTTCAGTGCTGTTTTTAGCTATACAAATAAACACTTGTAAGAGTATTGGGGAAGTTGTAGAAAACTCAGATACCCTCTACCAGGCTTTATGAGGGCCTCCATGGGGGT
>NW_017802458.1:22063-74807 GCF_001625305.1 Branchiostoma belcheri | reverse complement strand
TCTAGCGGGAACCAATCAGAGGGCTGCTGAATAATTTGAATAATTTATCAAGGCCCACGGACGCGGTTCTTTCACTTGTAAAGTAGCCAATTACCACCGAGCCGGTGGCACACGATGGGCGAAAACATGTATTTCACACCCATTGTACGTCGACATAAAGCGCTTATACATTACAAACAGAATTTTCGTAGGACTGCCACTACTTTAGTTTGCAGCATGTGTATTGAGAACGAGTATCTTCATAATTCTGCTGGCTGTTTGTAGAAGAACGGCACAATAAAACAGTTTTCAATACCAACACGACTTAGCAGATAACACGTAATGAAGCCCACTTTTTACGCAGATTGTAGCACTACGTAATGTTACACAAACTAACAGTAGATGTTCTAAGGAATTCACAGAAATGACAATGATAGATAATGTAACGCATATACATTATACAGCACAAAATGAAGAGTAACAGTAATGTAGTCGTCTTTGGCCGGGTATGGCAAGTTATAGTACGTACATGTATCGGTTCAATCTTTAACGGGTAAGTTGACAGCAACAAGCAAGATGCATAGGTTCTATTACTTTTGTAGCTCACTTGCGTCTAGATTTGGGACGAACCCATGTTACTTTTTAGTGGTTACTTCGACAGCCTTTCCGCTGACGCAAACATACTAGTTTGAGGTTCCACAGTTCTTACAACGTTAACGCTTGAAGTTGCTGTGATGTTCTCCGAGTTTGTTGGTCTGGTGATGTTGTCTTTGTTGGCTTGTTGTCTGTCATTTCCCTCCATTTTTATGTTTGGCGGCCCGTCTTCGATGGGTTGGGTTTGGTTCACAAATCTCGGCTTCGCTCAGATCCGTTCCTTCCCGTACGTAGTGGTCGCTCCATTAGCGCTGGTGCAGCCCCATTTGAATGTGTAAAACTTAATGTCTACAGTCCCGTTTTGATTCGTTCATCAAAGTAGATTTTACTAAGGTATGACTTTACTAACTGATTGTGGAAGTACTACTTAGTACTGATGTAAACAAGAAACAATATACGCGCTCTGGTTGAGTTCATTGCATTTACATGAAACAAGGTGCTAATAGCCGCTAGTCGGTGACGCGTCAGCAGCCCTATGATTGGTCCCCGCTAGAAATCTACTGGATGTCATATAGTGTACACGGGGGGGGGGGGTGTCCCGACATTGCTCTACGCTAAATTTTGAGAGCCAGCTACGTATTACGATAAATTCCGGGTAGCTACATTGCATTACCTAGAATTAAAATTATGCTCTAGATCCACGCAAAATGCGCCAATTACACTGTGCTGAATTAGAGAGGTCCGTCTAAATAATAAGCTCTACAAAATAAAGGGCACACTCTTGGTCGATTACGCTCTACAAAACTGCAGCTCAGAAGAGAACATTTAAATAGCCTGATGTCTTCAAGTACATGTACCAGAGTTATCAACCAAGGATTGAGGTGTTCAAGAGTTCATTCTTTCCCAGATGCAGCCCCCCCCCCCTAGAACTATCACAGAACTCGCTGTCACCAAGTACAGTAGGGGCATTGTCATTAGATGCCTAAGCTTTAAACAATGTCTAGAGTTACTACATTGTAGTAGAATTGTTCAAGGGTTAGGTGTAACAAGTCGTTCGGTGTGATGTAGCCAGCTGCCGCCGCGCCACGTGCCTGCGAAGCTGGTGTGTTACGCTGAAGGGCAGTTATACTGGATATACTGATACAAATACGGAAACGGGCATGCGGGCCCCCTACCATGATCATAACATGTGGCCTGCACACAAAAGTGCACCCAACAGCGCAACGTCATTGCAGTAAGTGGCCTGTCATCTTATACAGCTAACAAGGCAAGCAGCCTTCAACCAACCACAACTTGTTATCAACACGTTACCATGACAACGCACGTTTCAGGTTCAACAGACCCAACTTGTCACATCAATTATTATTAATAAAGACAACCAAATATGTAGTGAATGTCCCTTGGCCTTGTTAACACTTAATACTTAATTAGTAAACAAAACACCAACAGCGAACGTCAAGGATAAAATTTAAATTTTGTAACGGTCAAGTTTTGAAGATAACTGTCAAACACACCTGGCATGATTGGGCACTTTCGCTTGAGTCCCGTACGAGAAAAAGGAAGGAGGGGAGGTGGAACACACACGCACACACCGCGCTAGCTGGCTACTTCTAACGATCTACTGACTAGCAAAATTATAGGCGGCGCTAGGTTGACATTTTTACGATATTTTTGCTAGCGTAGCGCATTTTTCCAGAAATTCGACTCCGTGCTTTCACTCGCGTTCTGAAGCCCACCCAGGCAAAAATATGCCGGGTTAAGCGAAGACCAGCATAACACAATATCGTATGTACAAGCAAAACGTCCATAACGAACTAAATATAACCATATTAATAACTCACGCAGTCGATCAGTTACAAAAACATCACCAAGACAGCTGTTTCCATCAGTCTGGCAAAACCGGAAGTGACGTATAGATGTTTCGGAAGTGACGTCAGGAAATATTTAACCTCTGACCTTACAGCTAGTATTTACCCACAATGCACAGCGCCGTCGGGAAAAAAATTCACGAGTTGCACATTCCCAGGATCCTTTGCGCCCAGGGTAGGTCACGTGGGCGTCAGGGTAGGGAAAGGTCTCGGTAAACCACGTGACTCATCCTCGGCTCTGGTCGGAAGAAGGTGCCCTAAGCGATATCTGGCCGATAGTAGGCTGGGAGCATTCACATTTTCACGTAGTGTGTTGAATCAACCCTATCCTATCCCATACCGATAGTCATGGAGCAAAAATTCAATGCCGCTTTGCCGTACGAACGCCGTGAAAAACTACGTACCTCCCTCCGCCGGCAGTGGTGTCAGTCATTTTTGAAATTTCCGAGCGCTCGCGAACACTTCCGACTTCTTCCGACCAGAGCCGAGGATGAGTCACGTGGTTTACCGCGACCTTTCCCTACCCTGACGCCCACGTGACCTACCCTGGGCGCAAAGGATCCTGGGAATGTGCAACTCGTGAATGAAGTCATGACCAGTGACACCATAATTTTTCTGTCAAGTTGTTGTCCTGTTTTCTGCCTAATTTTGGAGATCTAATATTAGATCGTCCGACGACAACAGGGGCAAGGGGTGTGTACATGTGCTGACCAAGGTTAGAGCATCTTCCTTATGCAAATCATGTCTTATATTTCACGTTATGGCACCAAGACTTATGATATGATTGTTACGTCAGCGCTAAGTTTGTCATGTCTCAACTTGAGTCTAGCTGACCTTCAAATTATGATTCATCTACTAAATATGTTATGTTTGTCCTTGTTCTAAATATGTGAATCAGTTGTTCTTCAGACAAACATAATTTCATTTATTATCTGAGCTTTCTATTCTATGCAAGTGTTTCTCTTACTTATGCTGTATGCATTATCAGTTCCTGCGGAAGTAAAAAAATTATGCAAACATATTTTGTTATGTTCACAAAGATTGGGCCAATGTCATATAGAATTATTGGGTGAAGCAAGGATTTTTAACGTCATTGAGTGAAGCTCCAAAGACAGTTGGTGACCGTGTGGCCCATATATTCATATATTTTTGGCTCAATGTACGTCTTCAACATGAGACTGTTTGCCAAATATAGTAACAACATGATGACATCAGCAAGTCCAGTTTCACATATGATATGTTCTCATTCAATGTTGGTGCAAGCAGATACTGAGATAGGGATAGGTTTAAAATTTTAAAGGTTAATCAAACCCCCATAATTTTTTTATGTACATGTATCATATATTCTGACAGATGTTTACTGAAGAAAAACATTATTGTTTTTGCTCTGTTTCCTCTTCTTCTTCTCCAAACAAATAAGGTCAATGACCTGAACCAGACGTCTGTCACCATGGTAACTAGTGTTGGGTTACATCATGTTGCAGTTTTATAGCAGGAGGGATTTAGACTCCTGTCTAGACCATATATATGAATGTGTTTGAGTAAGAATTAACAGAGCAGACCATATGGGAAGGTAAACATTATGCATTTCCTTTGCAAACATTACCTTTCTAGTTCTTTTTCCATCTTCATAGATAAAATATAGACTTCGGGTTTTCAATGTTCACACTGTTGTTAACAGTTTGACTTCTAAATCTGACATAGATTTACAAGGGAAATGATCTTCCTTCAAAGTGTAATTCTGCCTAGCAAGCAAATAAGAATTAAAAGCCTTGAATACTAGTAGCAAATTTATAGGGTTTATTTTATGTAATTACACATACATTTGTTGACTATCCGACTTTTGATTGACCAACAGAGTACAGATGTGTTTTTTTTGGTAGAAACTAGCTAGTTGGCACCAATTAATTGTTGCTTTTGCACACAATAAACCTTGGTTAAAGCTGCCCTTGCTTCTGTCATGACGTACACACATATACTCACTCATTCATACACATACAGAAATACAAAATGACATGCATTCACACACACACACTTACATTCATACACATACAGAAATACACATGCGTGCACACACACACACATACACTAATTTATACACAATTACAGAAATACACATGCATGCACACACACCTATACACTTATACACATACAGAAATATGCATACATGCACACACACATATACACTCGTACACATACAGAAATACACATGCACACACACACACATACACTCAATGTAGTCATACACATAGAAATACACATGCATGAACACACACACATACACTCATACACATACAGAAATACAAATATATGCACACACACACACATACACTCATACACAATCATACAGAAATACACTTTCATGCATGCACACACATACACTCTGACTCATACACATACAGAAATACTACTAGTATATGCATGCACACACACATACATGTACACATACAGAAAATCAAATACACATGCATGCACATTGCACACATGCACATACACTTACACACACATGAACACACAATGACATATGCACACACATCACACTTTCAGGCACATATGGTACGTCTGCTTGTTTATTAGATAAGGCACTACTTTCTACATTCCAAGCAACTGCGTCTAAAAAAGACTACTTTCTTCTCTCTTGGTTTTTACGCTGATACTATCTAACCCATGCATGCCCTGTGGCTTCCAGGTAGCTATGGAACATGCAGAGGCAACTGACGGACATGCAGAACAACCAACCAATCAGGTCACAGGAAACGTAGAGGCTTCTGCCCTTGCACAGGAGGACTGTCAAATGGACCAATCACATGACAGTATAGCTTGCAATCAACCAATAGCTGGTGTGACCAATCATAACAAAGTAATGCCAGCAGATGGAGGCAAAGCTGACCAATCAGAGGGCAGTGATGCAGGAGCCCTAGCTGCAATGTTACAGGCTCATGCTGACCTGCTATTGGCCAATGCGTACGAGCTACGGGAAGATGGAGTGATGTGTGATGTTGTGCTCAGTGCAGATGGCCAAACACTACATGCTCATAAACCCATCTTAATTTCAAGTAGTCTCTACTTCAAAGAAAAGCTAGACAGTACAGAAATTAAAACCCTAGAAGTTGATATCCTTCCCTTTGAAAAACTGCAAGTAATGGTGGATCTGTTGTATGGTCGAGTTTTACCGAATACAAACCTGTCGAACAGCGAAGTGTACAAGATGATCAAGAATCTGGGGATCCTTTGCGGGAATGGGATCACGACTCGGCGCGACTTCGGGCGTTGCTTGCAGTTGCACCACGCGGAACCGCTGCTTCAAGGTCTGAGCGAACTCCGAGACAAAGAGAAGTACACAGACTTCACCATCAATACTGACTGCGGCAGCATCAAAGTTCACAAACTGGTTGTAGCCAGTTGCAGCGATTACTTCAAGGCCATGTTCACATCAGGAATGAAAGAAGCCACCATGGATCACATCGACCTCTCTGGGGTCAACGGCGAAGGGTTACGGTCGCTGATTGATTTCATGTACACTGGGAAGATGGACCTATCTGGTGAGAAAGCCCTCCGACAGTTAGAACTAGCCACTTACCTACAGGCTGTATCTGCCATAGATCTCTGCTGCAATTCTTTCATCCAGTCTCTGAACCTGAAGAACTGTATGGAAATGCAGCAAATTGCCATGGAGTATTGTTCTCCAAGGTTAGAAGCTGCCTTCTGTGACTTAATTGCTAGGAACTTCAAGGCATTCACCAGTTCTGCAGATTTCCACAAGCTTACAGTGGGGCAGATGGAAACCATCCTTAGTAGTAGTTCTTTGCGGGTGGATCATGAAGGCCAGGTGCTTTTTGCCGCGTGCAAATGGCTGCGTTACGAGTACGAAGGTTCTCGGATGCAGCACGCTCTACGACTGATGAAGAGGGTTCGATTCCCGATCATGAGTAACCGACAGTTGATGATCGCCGGGGAGGGACCCGCACGAGCTATCTTCGACAAAGTGCCGGATTGTTTCAGCCTCGCTGAAGCTGGAGTCAAGTACAACGAAGAGATCTCTCGTCAACCTCTTGTCAGGTCGCAGGAAACAAGCATACGCTCGGACTTCAAGACGGTAGTTGTCTTCGGCGGTTCCCAAGAAAGCAACCAAACTGCCAACGTGTATTATCTGTACCCGCCAACGAAAGAGTGGAAACGGCTTGGGAAGGTCCAACTGCCACAAGCGGTAAGCTACCACAGCTGTGCTGTTATTAATAACTTTGTCTACATCGCAGGAGGAGAATCCAACGCTGTGTTCGGCTACCACTCCGCCATGAGTTCAGTATGGCGGTTTATGCCTAACTGGCAGGATGGCCGCCACGGCCGCTGGTACCGCGCCGCCGACATGCGCGAGAATCGGACCGACTTCTACCTGGCAGCAACCAATGATCGCTTGTACGCGGTGGCGGGTAGAAACGGCAACCACGAGCTGTCTTCGGTGGAGGTTTACGATCCCGAAACGAACACGTGGGACTTTGAGGTGAGCCAGCTGGAGAGTCCCGTATACGGACATGCAGGGGTCGTTCACGATGGCGTGATCTACGTATGCGGCGGTGGATTCATGAATGAGTATCGGGCAGACTTGTGGTGTATGAACCCCCACAGCACGCAGGGGTGGTCCCAGAAAGCATCCATGCGGCGTCCTCGTGCCTTTCACCACATGTCAGCCGTCGGAGACTGCCTGTACGCCATGGGAGGGTACCAGAACTCAACAGGGGAAGACATCGCCTTCTACATGCACTTTGCCGTGGCGGATGTCTTTGATGTGGAGTGTTACAACATCCGCACGGGCCAGTGGACTTCTGTGCAATCTCTGGTAGCACCACAAACCGGAGGTGCCAGCATCACATACAATGGTAGGTTCCACATTTGTCATTTTAGCAATGGGCTTATAATTAGAGGTGGCAGCATTTTTGGCGATGCCTCAGGGGCAGTGCCAAATTGCTTTAGCCTCAGTACATACAACCTCAATGAGGTGACACTGGATGTACTAGTATACTGTCTCCAAAAGTTCCTATCATGCATGATGAAGTATTTCTTACATTATTACTACATGTGTATTACCATTGCTCAGACTATATTGCAATAATAATAATGCGTTTTCAGTCAGTGTGTTCAATGCACCCTATTAGTTTTTATGTATACCGAAGGAAAACATATTGTTTTTGCTGTTTCCTCTTCTTCTCCCAACCAATAAGGTCAATGACCTGAAACAGAGGTCTGTCACCATGGTAACTAGTGTTGGTTTACATCATGTTGCAATTTTATAGCAGGAGGGATTTAGACTCCTGTCACCATATATATGAATGTGTTTGAGTAAGAATTAACAGAGCAGACCATATGCAAAGTTTCCTCTTCTCCAAACAAATAAGGTCAATGACCTGGGCCAGACGTCTATCACCATGGTAACTAGTGTTGGGTTACATCATGTTGCAATTTTATAGCAGGAGGGATTTAGACTCCTGTAACCATATATATGAATGTGTTTGAGTAGGATTTAACAGAGCAGACAATATGGGAAGGTAAACATATGCATTTACTTTGCAAATGTTACCTTTGTAGTCAAGTTTTTCAAACTTGCTTTGTAAGTTTGCATCAGTGTCAGTGTAAACTTACAGCAAACTGGAATGTTCCATTTTTTTAGGGGAGATCTACCTGCTGGGTGGTTGGTCCTTCAGCGTCGAGCCTTACTGTACCCTTTCAGACGTCCACACCTACAACCCCACGCGGAACAGCTGGCAACGTTTCACCCAACTCCCCGAGAAACTGGGCGGGTCAGGGTGTTGCGTCATCACCCTCCCACAATCCTTTGGGAGGTGCATGTGTGAAGAAGAGGAAGAGGAGTGCTACATCCACCCTCCAACCAATCACAGACAAGCTGGTGATGATGATGATGATGATAGCAATGATGATGATGATGAAGAGGAAGATAATGTTGAAGAAACAGATCAAGAAGTGCTTGTATAATTTGTTGAGAAGAAATTTGTTTTCTCTTAAAACATTTGATACCGACTAAAATCAAAGCTTAAAAGTAAAGAACATCAACTTTATATGATTAAGCTTAATATGATTACATGTATGAATACCTTTTAATACGTTTACCGAAGGAAAACACATTGTTTTTGCTCTGTTTCTTCTTCCGTTCCAAACACTGACCTGTGACCTGGTCAATGACCTGAACCAGACCATCTGTCACCATGGTAACTGGTGTTGGGTTACATCATGTTGCAATTTTATAGTAGGAGGGATTTACACTCCTTTCTGACCATATATATGAACGTGTTTGAGTAAGAATTAACAGAGCAGACCATATGTGAAGGTAAACATTATGCATTTGCTTTGCAAATGTTACCTTTCTACTTCTAGTTTGCATTTTGCATTCCTGCATAATGGAATTTATGATGAAAGGGAATGAGATTATTGAAAATTGTACCTTTAATAGGGCTTCTGGAAATATCATACAGAAAAAAGGACTTGCAGTATCACGTTAATAACAAAACTAATGAAAAAGATCACTTTCAAATTTGTTGTTAATAAGTTTATATTTTGTACATTTTTTTTGTTTTTCATCACATTAAGTTTGGGTGCAGTTCCTTGTTGCAGTTACTAGAAATTCTAAGTTCCCGGTGACATTTATACGAAGTAGATGATAGACAAATTTTTTTTTTAATCAGGAATGTATAAGTAAGGTGATAGCAGCAGTATTGTATATATTAATTGTCAACGGAAAAGCAAGAATGCTGCATATGAAAATTATTGAAAAGGCACGTTATAAGACAGGCCTTTAAACAAATACTGTAACAAATGAATAGCATGAAATTGCAAGGATTTGTATGAAAACCTTTTGAAAATTTGTACTATTCACCAAAGATAAATTCTAGGCTTTACAATTCTATAAATAGTTTTGGAAAGATAGGCACATTTTAAATGATTTTTGACATAATTTGGATCCACATTTAGCTTTAGCTATTCTTCCTGTGGTCCCCATATTACTATTTAATACAGAAAATCACAAAAGAGACTGGGTGACCACAAAATAACAACCATAACTTTACAAACAGAGATAAATAAATACATGAAAGTATATTACTATACTTAGGCCACAACAAGTAGATTTTACGGATGACATTCTCTGCAGACTAAATCTAATGCGATAGGGCAGAAAAAAAAAGGCAGGCAAAAAAACAAGATTCTTTACTTTTCAAATTATGTGGTCTTAAGCCTTGTTAAACGGGAAAAATGATATCACAACCAAACAGATTTTTTATTATTGTATTTAACAATCATTGTAGATGTATAAAGACCTCAGTCATCTAGAAATTGTAGCAAATCAAACGCGAACCATTGTGCCTCAAGTTTGCTGTATCCCTGACGGTCTCCAGACAGATAGGCATTTACAACATATTTGCCCATTTTTGGCATGTTGATCACTGTTAAAGGGCAAAAAAAATTTTTTTCCCAAAATCAGGCAAAAATTAATGACTGTGCTGATGTCATCCAGAAAAATTTCTTGTTGCGGCCTCAATTGAAAATTCTTGGCAGTATATATTTACTTATTCATTATGTTTGAAACAAATTGTGAATTTTACCCCCATTCAGTGCCTGCAATTTGGTGGCTGGTGTTAGGGGGAGCTGCTATTTAACAAATTATGGTTTGATACAATTTACAATATCTCATGTTTAATTCATGTAACTTGTACTTTAAGCTACTGGAAGGCAGTTCTACTGTGTTTAAACAGTGAAGATGGCACTTATTACACATAATACAAAAATGTATAACATGTACAATGTACATGTAGGTTGTGGTGCTTGCAATGTATTCTGAAGGTACGTATACATTGTAGATACTGTGAGATAATACAAAATAAAGGTCATATAAGTCCCAATTAATTATGATATTGATAGAACATTTTTTAAATCCGAAATTTATATATTGTACCTAACTATATAATTGACTTGGAATTCTTTGCAGTGAGAATAAAAGCAATGTGGCAGCAGCTTTGTATGTGTGTTTATATAAATTAAATGTAGAATGCATAGAATTTATTTTTAACAAACAAAATGAGGCATCAATATTATGCAACAGAAGCTACGTGTTTCATACTGCTAGTTGTGAGTGTATAATGTGTAATTTATAAAATACAAGGATGTTTTGTTCACATATTGGCTGTACAATTGACTGCAGCAATTGCAAGTTTTTATACCTCAGTTAATATAGCTTCAGATTGTTCTGATTTTTCTCTTGTATATTTTGTTGTTTTAGAATGACGCTGTTCTAAGCTGACACCACAAGCCAAAGAAAATGTCATATCTTCCCTTGTATTGTCGAGGCAAACTGTTTTCATCTTTGCAGCATCCTCAAAAAGTACTGAACAACCTCTATGCTCTATGGGAAGAGGAACTACTTTGTGATGTTTTACTTCACTCAGAGGACCGTGAGAGAACTGTACGTGCGCACAAAGCCGTTCTTGCTGCTTGCAGTAGCTTCTTCCGAAAACTATTTTCCACGCCAGACGCTAAAGAACGTAACCCCATAACGTGTACATTTGAAGACGTGTGCCATGAAGTTTTGGAAGCAACTGTGGAATACATGTATACAGGTCATATACAGATCACGCGAGATACTTCGTATGAAATACATGAGTTGGCCACATTTCTGGACTTAAAACCAATCCTTGCGTTTTTTGAAAAAACACCGAAACGATTCTATCATCCGAAAGAATTCAAGTGTTCGACACATCATTTGGACTTGCTGGAAGGGTTGTATGTGATGCGGAAGGATACCATCTGCTGTGATGTGGTTGTGGTGTCGGAGTGCGTCAAAATCCCTGCGCACAAAATAGTTCTAGCTGCGGCATCGGACTATTTCCACGCCATGTTCGCTTCGGGCATGCGCGAAACGCACGATAAACAGATCTGGCTACGAGATATGGAACCTGCCATGCTGAAAGACGTCATAGACTTCGTGTACTCTTCGTGCATTCCACTAGAAGTGCAAAACATTCAAGATATCATCAACATCGCACACGTTCTTCAATGCAAGGGGGTTGTTGACGTCTGCTGTAACTTTCTGTCCGAAAACATCGACATTGAAAACTGTGCAGACCTTGACGAACTTGCACAGTTCTATGGCATACAGGAACTACAAGATGTGGTTGACGACTTCGTTCTACGAAACTTTCAAACGATGTTGGACACAGAGTATTTTGCTGAGTTACCTGCAGAAAGAGTTGCCAAACTCCTGGAGAGTAACGCTTTGCAAGTGAATTCCGAGGAGGAAGTATTTGACGTTGTTCGCTGGTGGATCTCCCGGAGCCCTGAAAGAAAAGAGTATGGAAGGATGCTGCTAGAAAAAGTCAGATTGACGTTGATTCGTCGAAGAGGTTTAGATGACACAATGAAATGGTTTGTAGAGGACATGGGTTGCAAAGACTTGTGGGAAGACATGAAGAAGTATGACGAGGAACTTCATTCGCAGCCGCTGATTCAACAGAGGAAAACTGAAGTGCGGTCGGAATTTACGACGGTGGTGGCTTTTGGGGGAAGGGAGTCGCACTTAGATCAGCCGTCAGAAGATGTCTACTTTCTGAACCCATATCTAGGAGACTGGCAACTATTAACAAGGTGTGTATATTCTCTCCCTCCCTCTCTGCCCCTCTCTCTTGCCCTATCTGTTTCTCCTCTCCCTCCCTCTTCCTCTCGGTCTCTCTCCCGAATCCCTCTCTCTCTCTCTCTCCCTCCCTCCCTCTCTCTCTCCCTCTCCCAGTATCTCTCTCCCTCTCTCCCCCTCACTCTCCCTCTTAGTATCTCTCCCTCTCAGTCTCTCTCCTTTCTCTCCCCCCTCTCTCTCTCCCTCTCTCTCTCTCCCTCTCAGTCTCTCCCTCTCAGTCTTCCCCTCATGATCAGTCTCTCCCTCTCAATTCCTCCCTCTCTCTCTCTATGTTATTTTCAGAGCTTTTACAATATTACAATAATTATACATGTGTACTTACAATAATTAATTATTACAATTACACAAAATATAAAAAATTACATTAACACATCTCCTCAAACTTTCTTTTATATTAGGATGCCGGAAACGCTCACACATCAAAGTGCAGCTGTCCTGAACAACTTTGTGTACCTAGTCGGTGGAGAAAGAGAGACACCTGGCGATCCCTATAGGTAAGACACCTAGCGATACCCACTCATACATCAATCAACTCGTGTTGTAATGTTTTCAACTTCATAACATGCCAAGAATGCATACGTTTTATGAGCGTTAAATTTCACTATTATGAAAGTTCATTTGTGTTGGTAGTTACATGTTTAAAGTTAAAAATTTTGGTCCAACACAAAAAATTCTCTCACCTAGAGCTTTTGATCAGTCACTCTGGTCGTCCTCAGTAGACTGACCCAGTGAGTTTTGTCACGTGGCTTCTTTGAAGTGTGAAGTCAACACTGTGTCAATGTAGACAATGTCGGCCCCCGTCACGGTTAAGTGAAGGGGGTGGGCCTTGAGAATTTTTGTGTTGGGCCAAAAGTTTGAACTTTAAACAGTGTTAAATTTTGTTGCTGCGGCTTTTCCAGGGCGCCGATCTACGTGGGTTCGGTGGGGTGGCGATCCTGGCGGTATGACCCGAGACAGGACGAGTGGCTGCCCGTCTCCAGAATGAACACGTCACGGTAAAGCTGCAGGGCTATGGTCATGTCAATCATGGGGTCGTCATGGCAACAAACGCTGTCCGCCATATTGGTGTTGATTTTCATAGTTCAGTGAACCTAAGTGCTCGAGCGTTCGCGTTTTTTTTAGGTTTCATCGCAAGGTTTTTCTTGGACCCGTTTCAACATACAACCAGTAGGAAAGGACTGCGATTTTGAAACAAAGGCAAAATATGTACATGTATGTGCATTTTAGGCCACCATTTGCTGAAATGCAAATAGGACACCAATATGGCGGCAGATGCACTGATTGCACATACGCAATGTTCAATTATCCGACTGATGTTCATGATATATCTACATTTGCATTTTTAACCTTTCTTAATGTTCAACTTGACTAAGTATGTATTAAAATACATAGTTAGTCCAGTTGAACATTAAGAAAGTTTTTTTTTTTTTTCAAAGCTACATGTAATTTGGTGGAAAAATCCTGGAATCTGTCACTTTTATATCAAAAGGCATTTCAGCATAATATTGGCTCTTATAGATGCGGGCTTTCTTGCATCTTTGTATAGGGCTGACTTCAGCCTGGTTGCTATTGGAAACCAGCTGTATGCTGCTGGCGGTAAGAACAACATCGGCCCGCTGTTCACCGTGGAGTGTTTCACTCCGGACAAAAACCGCTGGGAGTACGTGACTCCGCTACGGGAAACCCGGCACGGACACGCGGCCGTCAGCCTCAACGACCGGCTGTATCTGACTGGCGGATTCGGGAGAGACGCCCGCACGAAGCCGACCATGTGGTCCTACAGTCCGCGTCGGAGTCCCGGCCGGAACAGGTGGCTTTCGTGCACCCCCATGCGGACGTCGCGTGCACTGCACCAGATGTGCGCGCTCGGAGAGAAAATCTTCGTAGCTGGCGGCGTAGAGACCATATCGTCTATGATCCACACCAACGCGTTGTCCGTGGAATATTACGACACGAACTCGGAGACGTGGACGGAGGTGGAGTGCATGATCCGTCCACAAGGGGGCGCAGGGGTGGCAGTCCTCGGAACGAAAATCTACCTCGTGGGCGGGTCCTCCTGGTGTAAGACACGGTGCAGCTCTATTGACAAGGTAACAGTTTGACCCATTTTGTTTATGAAGATGATTTAGCGATAGAACATCAATATCGTGGAAGACGACTGTCGAGTTTGATTGATAGAATTTTTGATGGGTTGATTGATTGATTGATTGCCTGACTGTCATGACTGATTGACATGACTGACTGACTGACTCATGACTGACTGACTCATGACTGACTGACTCATGACTGACTGACTCATGACTGACTATCATTACTGATTGACTGACTCATGACTGACTGTCATGACGGACTGACTGTCATTACTGACTGACTCATGACTGTCATTACTGACTGTCATTACTGACTGATTGACTCATGACTGATTGACTGTCATGACTGACTATCATTACTGACTGACTGACCCATGACTGACTGTCATGACTGACTTACTGTCATGACTGACTGACTGTCATTACTGACTGCCATGACTATCATTACTGACTGACTCATGGCGGACTGTCATAACTGACTGACTGATTGTCATGACTGACTGACTATCATAACTGACTGACAGTTATGAATGACTGACATAGACTGACTGACTGGCTCACTGACTGTCATGACTGACTGACTGACTGTCATGACTGACTGACTGACTGACTGACTGACTGACTGATTTTTGGATTGAACGAACTTTCTGTCTAATTCCAGGTTCAGATATACAGCTATCTAACAGGCAGATGGTCCAAGGGCCCCAGTCTACCAAACGACAGCATGGGAGTCTCCTGCTGTGTGCTCACACTGCCACAAGATGCCCCCTGTCGGAATACTAAGGGATATGCAGTTATAACTGTCCCTGATGAGGGGCAACTGTGACATAGAGAATCCATTAACAAAAGGGTATAGGCATAGGCATGTTGAGAGATGAAATTGGTTAGCTTTTGCTCAGATAAATTTCAAACATGCCTCATTGTTAATACCGTCAAATATATTCTTTATTGCTCAAGAATAGAACAAGGCATACAAAGTGCATTGTACATCATACAAAATATACAAAGTATGGCAAATGCATCAATTCTAAGAGACTACTCCAATATCTACCTATGGAAACACTAGTAACGAAGTAACAGGAAGGAAACACTGACTGATAATTAACTAGGAGTGTACTGCTAACAGTACATAGCGAGGGTTACTTTTTAGATATGCCATAATACGTCACAAAATATATTGCATTTTCTCTTTTGATTGCTTTATCACTATATATTTTCATCATCATCATATCAATCTATCAAAAATAGAAAAATACATTTCCAAAAATCAGCTACCCATAGTACCCTGTTTCTTCCAGCATGCATTGAGTGTCTTTTGTGACTACATCAAATGTCAATGTTCAGAGGATTCTGTAAAAGACTAAGTTGATGCAGAAAAATAATTCTGTTCATATCTGTCCAAAATCTTGGGAAACCTTGATTGTGCTCCGCAACACCAATGACTGAGAACAGTCAACATTGCATAAACATAGCATGAAAGTTCATCTGTGTTGGTACAAATCATTATGAAATAAAGACTGAGCTTTAACTTCCAACACTAGATACAGAATTGGGACTTACCCCAAATTTTCGGTTGACTCCATCAACCTTGTTCACGGAAATTGGACCCGTCTACTCTTGGAACGTGACATCAGAGACACGTGACCATAGTAGCGGGTCATACGTGCTAGAAGGGGTTAAAATCCTTGATTCTGAATCGGACTTCTTTGCAAGAGGAGTTAAGGAGGCAGTCTACATAAGAGCTCACAGACCTACCCTGAACAGAGATGGGGGGCGACACAAGTTATCTGGCACATACTACGGTCTACAAACTCCCGCTACTACGGTCACGTGTCTCTGACGTCACGTTCCAAGAGTAGACAGGTCCATTTCGTGAACAAGGTTGATGGAGTCAACCGAAAATTTGGGGTTAGTCCCAATTCTGTATCTAGTGTTGGAAATTAAAGCTCAGTCTTTATTTCATAATGCATAAACATGTACAAACCAGTCTTTTAACAAAGGTTCTCTTATGTACATCACTACATATAATAGTATAACTAACACAAAATATAACATGTACAACAGAGATTGTATATTCCTTTTTTTCTCTTTCATTATTATGGCTTCACCACATCACTTCGTGGCTGGGGGACATATTGTTTTCTCTCATGTTTCTCCTTCTCCTCCTCCTGCCATTTCTTTGTTTAAAGGGATTCAACTCTGCCATTTTTCAGCCGAATGACCTGAAATTTGGCATGGAGGTAGAGTGGGCAAATACCCCCGGACGTGTTTTTTTTAATATTTTGTTTGAAACAGGCCTTTAAAATTGTTTTATTTGTTTTTTTTTTTTTTGGTCATGTGGCATGTGGCCTGAACATAAAAGTGAGCAGGATAAAGGAGGTAAACATAAAATGTGTTGTATCGTGTTTTGGGAACAGGAGCATTCTGTGTATTGAACTTTTAGGCCCTGTTCATATGAAGTCAGTGAAGGCGCTTTACATGTGGTTTCCCCCGAAGCCAGTTTCAAGTGGCCCCATCAAAACGCTCCAAATCACATTGAAAGTGCCTCGATCCCAAGCCACTTCTAGAGGTGGTTTCAGCAAGTAGGCCATTGACCTCTGACATTAATAACACGCTACCTTGCGTGTTTTCATCAAACATCAATGAATGTAGTTTCGGAGAATCGTGATCGGGCACGGTTTGAAAGGAATGTATGGCACGTGGACCAGATGTGAGGAATGCGAGTTACCCGAATTGCGGTTCGGGCGGCTTCATATGAACAGGGCCTTAGATGGCTGCAGCCCCAGGCTGGAACGGCAGGTGCCGCTTGCACCTGATGATGGCCTTGAAAGCGCGTCTGAACACGGGGAGCTTCCAGGCATACAGAAACGGGTTGAGGACATGGTTCAAACAGTACATACCGATCAGCACAAACGACACTTCACGTGGCATGAAAGGCAGATGGCTATCGATGCTGCCTAGCAGAACAAACGGGGCAGACGTGACAGTGAAGACAGTGAAGATGATGAACATGTGTTTCGTCTGTTTGATCACCCTAGCCGAGACATACTGCTCGGGGTTCGCGAGGTTCAGATTGGCTGCAGCCATGGTCACCACAGAATCCTTCACATAGAAGTAGATCCTGAGATAGACCCCAGCAACAAGACAGAACACAATCAGGTAGGACAGAGCGTAGATGTTCGACACGTAGTGTTTGTTGTAGGCATTACCGTCTGTCATTCCGCATTTTCTGTGCTCAGCCCCCCACCCGAATTCGCCGTAGCCTAGAAACCCAGGCGTTACCAGCAGCGCGCTCACAACCCACGACAACACGACCCACAGGAAGGACCTGAGCGGGGCAAAGAGGGACTGGTACGTGTTTGGTGATTTTGTGATGTGTGTGCATCTATTGAAGGCGATCAACAACACAGAAAACAGTGAGACATAGATGCTGAAGAAGAGAGTAGCGCCCAGGATGGGGCACATGGCTTCGCCGAGGGACGGAGCGCCGATGATCATCGAAGCGATCCCGGTTGGGTACTGCAGGCCTGTGATGAGGATGTCACTCACGCTGATGCTCACGATGAACGTGTGAGCAGACGTCCGCACCTGTCAGAATCACATAATGCACAAAATTTGAAAATTATGCATATGTAGAAAGGTAACATTTCCAAAGCAAATGCAGAATGTTTACCTTCGCATATGGTCTGCTCTGTTAATTCTTATTCAAACACGTACATATATGATATGGTAAGGCAGGAGTCTAAATCCCTCCTGCTATAAAATTGCAACACTAGTTACCATGGTGATAGACATCTGGTTCAGGTCATTGATCTTATTTGTTTGAAGAAGAAGAAGAGGAAACAGAGCAAAAACAATCTTTTCTTTCAATAAACGTAATTGGAATCAAAACACCGCCTTTTTCATAGTAATAAATTCACACAAAGTTGGCAGATTTAGGTTAAATATTAAATATTCAGTGCAATCTTCAGGTTAATGACTGGTTCTAGTTCCCACCGCTAGATGGCACTGCAGTGGGAAGAATCTACAAGCAACGCTACATCTTTTTAGCCCATTGACTATAGAAAATGGAGACTTATGAAGCAAGTTAAAGAGGCCATTTACATCAGGGCATTACAGCCATCCCTCAACAGAGACGGGGGGCACCACAGACTTTCTGCAACCTATGATCCACTGCTCACGGAGTCACGTGTGTTACCTGCGTGACGTCACGGAAGCGGTGGATTGCTCATTCCTTGACAAAGACTGGAGTTGTGCAGTCAAAAATTTGGGTGAGTCCTATTTCTTTATGTTGGATATTACAGTTTAAACTTGCTTCATAATGATTTCTACCAACACAGATGAACTTTCAAGATAAAGTGGAGACTTGTTGTATACCTGTCTGTACATGCAGAAGGCCAGGATGACCAGTCCATTGCCGACCGTGCCCACAATGCTGTAGAGACCCAGCACGATAGAGCTGATCACCATGACTTGCATCGGAACATCATGATCGCTGTTTGAGTCAGATTTGGATTCGCTCGTGGACTCGGTAACCGATGAGTTACCTGTGAGGTGAGGTAAATATTATAACTAGAAAGGTAACATTTGCAAAGCAATGCATAATAGTTATCTTCGCATATGGTCTGCTATGTTAATTCTTACACATTCATATATATGGGAAGACAGGAGTCTAAATCCCTCCTGCTATAAAATTGCAGCATGCATGGTGTAACCCAACACTAGTTACCATGGCGACAGACGTCTGGTTCAGGTCATTGGCCTCATTGGTTTGGAGAAGAAGAAGAAACAGAGCAAAAACACTTTGTTTTCACATAAGATTCACACCACAGTTCCTACATGTATGTTTAGACCACCCAAGGATATAATGTCCTTTAATATTGATAGACCATGAGCTACATGTACATCCGGGTAACTGGGTAACGGAATTATGGGTAACCTACCGGATGTGACGTTGCCGATGTTGAAGCAGTCCAGATCGCCAACACAGGGATATTCGGACCCAGATGTTGTCGGGAGTACTCCTGAAAAAGTGGTAGCGCGATTTCAAATATAGCTAGAAATGTAACATTGGCAAACAAGACTGGCATATGAAAACATGCATTGCCATGGCGACGGTGGTTGCTGTTAGGGTTATTGTTTGCATGGCACTGCCATCATTTCATGATTTTGAGGAAGACTTGGTATCTGTTAAGTTTAGATAGATACAGTGTATTCCTCCCCTGAGTGTATAGTGAACGAGCCCCGGGGTCAGAGAAAGCAGGGCCATCTGGGGCAGACAGGTCTTCTCAAGGGTTTCCAGGAATGTGGGCATAGATGTGGGTCAGAGAAATGCCTGTGGACATTCCGCATGCCTGTGGACAAAATGCCTGTACCATTCCTAGAATTCTTGCAAACTGCACACAATACTGTACCATTAGGCTCCTCCCTGAGACGTCGCCAAAAAAATGCATCATGTTTACCTGTTCACATGGTCTGGCCACAATGGTCTCAAGCACATCTCATTTTTACTCAAGCACATTCACATACATATATGTTGACCAGCCCCCCAACTCTGTCCTGCAACATAATGTAATACAGTACCATAGGGTGCTACAACCCCAGTTACCATGGTGACAGACGTCTGGTCCAGGTCATTGACAAAGATGAAGAAACAGAGCAATACCAAATGTGTTTTCTTCTGCGAAGGTAAACATAATTACAAGCAATCTACTTAGATAAATCTCAAAATGACACCATACAACGCTATACCTAGCCTACTACATGTACCTTAAGCTTAATGAAATGCATCACTGCTTCAAAGTAAAAGACCAAACATTAAGTCAGAGCCTTGTCTTGTCTCCTCTCTTCACATTTACCTGCCATCCAATCGCTTTGTCAGAGGGCAACAAAATTTCTTGAGTTTTTATTTTCAAAATCAGGCGAACATTAATGCGTGCGTTGATGTCATCCATAAAAATTACTTGCTGTAGCCTTCATGCTATTTCGTTTGAAACACTAACTGTCATTTTTAATATAACTTGAGAGGTTACCGCACTCAAATCAAGAGCATTGACATTGCAGAGAAGTGCAACATCAATTATTTGTGTTCCATGAACCGAACATAATTTCTAGATGGACTTTTCAGAAGGGGCAACAGTATTTCATGCTCGAATGGCCCCAAGAAGCCACTCAGGTTGATTCGTAACCCAAATGTCAAAACGTTCTTGTCACGCAATACGTCTTAAAACTAGTAGACGTCCCAATTACTAAGTACCTAATACCAGCCCAGAAGAGAACAAGAAATAGCCATGCCTTCAAGTACCGGAGTTATCAACCAAGGATTGAGGCGTTCAAGAATTCATTATTTCCTAGAACTATCGCAGAGTGGAACTCACTGTCACCAGGTACAGTAGGGGCATTGTCATTTGATAGCTTTAAACAGTGCCTAGAGTTAGATGTTCAAGGGTTAGGTGTAACAAGTCGATCGGTGTAATATAGCCAGCTGCCGCCGCGCCGCGTGCCTGCGAAGCTGGTGCGTTACGCGGAAGGGCGGTTTTACCGGCTATACAGATACAGAAGCTGGTGTGTTACGCCGAAGGGTGGTTATACCGGCTATACAGATACAGAAGCTAGTGTGTTGTGCCGAAGGGCGATTATACCGGCTATACAGGTACAAAAGCTGGTGGGTTACGCCAAAGGGCGGTTCTACTGGCTATACAGATACAGAAGCTGGTGTGTTACGCCGAAGGGCGGTTATACCGGCTATACAGATACAAAAGCTGGTGTGTTACGCCGAAGGGCGATTATACCGGCTATACATGTACAGATACAGATACAGAAGCTGGTGTGTTACGCCGAAGGCCGGTTATACCGGCTATACAGATACAGATACAGAAGCTGGTGTGTTACACCAAAGGGCGGTTATACCGGCTATACAGATACAGAAGCTGGTGTGTTACACCAAAGGGCGGTTATACCGGCTATACAGATACAGAAGCTGGTGTGTTACGCCGAAGGGCGGTTATACCGGCTATACAGATACAGAAGCTGGTGTACATGTGTTACACCAAAGGGCGGTTATACCGGCTATGCAGATACAGAAGCTGGTGTGTTACGCCAAAGGGTGGTTATACTGGCTATACAGATACAGAATCTGGTGTGTTACACCGAAGAGTGGTTATACCGGCTATACAGATACAGAAGCTGGTGTGTTACACCGAAGGGTGGTTATACCGACTATACAGCTACAGAAGCTTGTGTGTTACACCGAAGGGCGGTTATACCGGCTATAAAGATACAGAAGCTGGTGTGCTACACCGAAGGGCGGTTATACCGGCTATACAGATACAGAAGCTGGTGTGTTACGCTGAAGGGGGGTCATACCGGCTATACAGATACAGAAGCTGGTGTGTTATGCTGAAGGGCAGTTATACCGGCTATACAGATACAGAAGCTGGTGTGTTATGCCGAAGGCCGGTTATACCGGCTATACAGATACAGAAGCTGGTGACTGTTACACCGAAGGCCGGTTGTACCGACTATTTAGATACAGATACGATACATTTTAAAATCTCTCTTACCCAAATCTGTCGGGTATGGATCTCCTGGTGCATCAGATGTGTGTTCATTCTTGTGCTGCTGACTTTCTGTGGGAGCCACATGCACTGGGCGCGCTTCCAACAACGGTAGAACGGTCACTGCAAAAAAAACAGAACGACGTTTGAATCTATCCAGGTTTTAAGGCCATGTTGATTTGATTATATGGATGACATCCTCTGGGAACCCAAAACTGATTCGAGCGTGCGAATAAAAAAAAATTTGGCCAAAAAAAAAGTTGCTTTCATTATGAAACCTACGTGGTATTTAAGGTTGAACAAATGAGTATGGTTTGGCGAATAATCTACTTTTCAAATTCATTTCTTTACATTTTCGTCTTTTTCGTTTGATTTTTGGCTTTCTGCGACATTGGTATCGTTTTCCAATGTTTTGTTTTCAACTTACGGTATGTATTTGGTCATTTTGCAACTGTTTTGTACGATTTACAGTATGGTTGAAAACTTTTTGGGGGTAAATTCATGCGCGCGCGGATGTCATCCATATAATCAAATCAACATGGCCTAACTAGACAAGCCATCACTAACAAGTTTAGAGGCCATGTTGATTTGATTATATGTATGATATCTTCTGGGATTTTGGCAAAAAAAAGTTGTCTTCATTTTGAAATCTACTACATGGTCATGAAGGCTGAACAAATTATTAAACACACAGAGTATGGTATGGGGAATAATAGACTCTTTCTTTTCATTTCTTCACATTTTCTTTTTTTGCTTTGGAATTGATTTTGGCATTCTACGACATTAGTACCGTTTTCTTTTATTTTTTTCATTTACGGCATGTATTTGCTCATTTTGTAGCTGCTTTGTACGGTTTACAGTACAACAAACTTTTTTTTTGGAAACTGACGAAAATTCATCCATATCATCAAATGAGCAAGGCCTTAATTGGGTTCAGTAGGAACCTACGTAGGAATGATTGAAAAATTACACCCGCATGTTTTTGTGTAAGATGTTCGTCAAGCTAGCCAGAGGAAAAGATGCGCCGCAGGTAATTTTCGTCTCATAAGCGGCCTTCGCCTTTTGAAACGGTCGATGCCATATCGCATACCGGCTAACTTCACGTGTATCAGCACGGTCCATCCACACCGTGATGTTTCGTGAGATATAATATACTAGTATATAATTCAGAGCGAGAGCAATATCTCAAAATATAGATTATGTAAATTAAGACCTAATTTACATAATCAATGAGAAATTGCTATAATTTCCTAGTAGTAACTGCTGAAAATTTTATACTTGCTGCATTCGGAAGTTAAGTAAAGGTAAACAGCAATAAACATAATTTATTCAAATCATGACCTTATTTGCATAATTTATGAGGAAGTGCTAGAATAGCCTAGAAAGGCTGTCATTGGGTAGAGAATATGATCAACGTATATAACCCATGCATATGAGGCTCTTATTTGCGAAATCAATTAGTAGAAAAGTACAAGAGAAAGGCTGTCATTGGGTAGAGAATATGATCAACTTAATATATAATCCATTCAAATGAGGCTCTTATTTGCGAAATCAATGAGTAAAAATGTATAATTCATCCACCGGAATGGTTCACATCATTTGGCGAAGGTATGAGGTCGTGGAACTCGTGTTACACTCTCAAACATTTTATACGTTTTTGGACCTCAAAAAAGTTATGATACGCTTGGGTAGAGAATATGATCAACTGATATAATCCATACAAATGGGGCTCTTATTTGCCAAATTAATGTTATGAGTAAAAATGTATAATTCGTCCACCGGAATGGTTCACATCATTTGGCGAAGGTATGAGATCGTGGAACTCTAGTTATATCCTTCGAAGTATGAAAGACAATAGATGTACTATACCAGGTACAACGTTTAACAAAATATACATACATAGTTGGTGATGCTAAAAATATCTCTAACAGTTCGACTCACTGTACTAAGAATCTGGTCTACTTTCATAAACAACGTATAACGTAGTATATATTACATTTTATACGTTTTTTGGACCTCAAAAAAGTTATGATACGCTTGGATATGGCATAGACCAGTCAACGATATGGCATCGAAAGTCGATGACCGTTTTAATGGGAGACAGAAATTTGCTGCGCCGCAAGATCTAGACATCCATTGAAGCTCTACATTATGCGTTTGACGCATGTTTCGGGCGATACAACCCTTCCTAATGGTCGTTGAAACACATTCAACGAACGTACAAGTCACGTAAATTAGTTACCAGAGGACTGGTCGAAACATTTATGTTGTTAGAAAATAGTGTAACCTTTGGCATTATAGATATTAGGCCACAGCAAGTAACTTTTATGGATGGCATCCTCCACACAGTCCAAATCTAATGCGAGCGGGCGAATAAAAACAAGACGGGCCGGAAAAAACAAGGTTCCTACATTTTAAAATTTTGACTCAATCATTGTACAAATGGTTTTGATTCAGTGGGAACATCGCATATACACAGCCATCATCACATATCACTGCATCAAAGTAAGAAACAAAACATTAAATCAGAGCCTTTCCTTGTCTCCTCTCTTCATGTTCATCTGCCATCCACCTTCCGGCATGGCAACACACATCTTTGCCCATTTTCGGCATGTTGTTGACCACTTTCAGAAGGCAAGAAAATTTCTTTTTTTTTTTCAAAATCAGGCGAAAATTAATGCGCGCGCTGATGTCATCCATAAAAATTACTTGCTGTGGCCTTACTGCTACGAGCTTTCGGTACTTTCATCCTGTGCGCCGAGTGCATGAGGTCCTCCAGGTCTTTTACGTAACCACATCGTTTTGGTATATTGTGTCTGACACTAACCTTTTCACTCAAAGAATTAAAAAGCTGCATGCAGGCCGATTTGAGCTCCTTATGAATAAAAGAATGGCTAGAATGATAGACCATATGATAACAAAATACCATATTTTTTATTATATGAAACAGAAAGGGTATTTTTCAGTCGGCATACAAGTTTGTGCCAATGATGTACAATTATTTTCTTATTTAACCCTCAAACCACCGTAGATTTTTTCCGTATGGGGTCAAAACTGATCCCATAATGTTTTGCATGAGAAAAATGGGTTTGTACAGACTGAGCTTCTGTTACATACTTAATCTACCTGGAGTCGTTATGCACATATGCTACTACAACGTGATGAGGCTTAACTACATACTACTAACGTTACAACTAGTGATGCATACCAGTTCACTGGACTTGGATCCGGACTTGTAAGAATGTTTAGGTTCAAGTCCAAAAAAACCTAAAAGTCAAGAACCGAGTCCGGACTTATTACCATAAAAGACCATTTCACATACCCCTTTTCTTTCCAAACCACCTAAAACCTTCCGTAGATTGTAAAATCTTTGCTGCAAAACGAAGAAAACATTGCCATCGGGCATCGTCAATTGCAAGTACCGGCCTCCATGTTATGTGGCCAAAGTTATACCCAGACAACATTGCAAGGTTGCCAACATGCAATTTTGTATGTGCCATGGGTTTAGGTCCGGACTTACAAGTCCGGAACTGAACCTAAACCTCTGGACTTGAATCCGGACCTGAACCTAAAATTGGGTTTAGGTATGCATCACTAGTTACAACGTAGCATAACGTGAGAAGTTATTAGACATTTATAGAAACAAACTCGTAGACGGAATTTCGTTTTCGACAGGAAATGTCAAAATGGCACATATTTACATCCACCTGGGGTCAGTTTTGACCCCATATGGTGGTTTGGGGGTTACTACAAGAAGGAAAAGTAATCATTCCTCTGATGATTGTTATGGCTTCACCACGTGCTATGTGGTGAAGACATATTGTTTTTCCTCATTATGGCTTCACCACAAACTCAATTAACACCTGTACATGCCATATTGACAGTATGAGCTGCATTCAAGTGTTTTGGTAAGTATGTCAAGCTTTCCAGCTCCAGCATTCTTTTTATCTTGAAAATCAACAGTTTGCATCATGCAATTAAAAATCCTAACCAATAATGTAGGTAGGTGGCTATCCAACTGTTATCACTTCATACTATAGTTATATCAATGTAAAGAATTTTGTTCCCTTGTGTTTCTCCTTCTTTCCCTGCCATGTCGTAAAATGAGGTGAAGCCATCCGCTACATTTGCTCAAAAACAAATGTCGGCCTTTCTAGTTTTAATTGCCTTGCAACAGCAACCTACGTAAGGCAGAATTACTTTCTTTGATGTCGCTATATGTCCATCAGATACAGATGAATAGGGTACAGAGTGTATGCCCGGGGCACATGCTGACAGAATGATACCATCTTTGTTGAATATAAACATAAAATGATTGGAAAATTTGAGTTTTGTTCCAATACAAAGGAAAGACTCCCCATGAATTTTCAGCCGATGTCGGATGTATGCTTCACTGCATTGTATGCTTCACTCACTCATGCATGCAAGATACATGCATAATTACAAGGCGGATAAAACCAAGATAAATACAAACAAGACAAGTTGGTGATCTATCAATTACGAGAATCTACCCGTACAGTAAATTTTTGAACTACATCAAAAACATTACAGTTGTGTAGGTGTGAAAGTGATGTGGACCCTCGAAGTAGTAAGGAACATAGGGAACTGAGGGCAAAAAAATGTCTTTTTTTCCAAATCTGAGGTGAAAATAAATGCGCGCGCTGATGTCATCCATAAAAAATTACTTGCTGTGGCCTAGTAAACAGGAAATATATTTCCGCCTCATGCGGTCTTAACACGTCACCAGCAATATTGAATTAACGCGAATAGTGTCATTAGATTGCCCTCCCCCTTCATAGAGGAAAATCAGGTCTTGATAAGTAGCAATTATGCGGCAGACAACTCGACAACATTTCCCAAGTCCAGGAAAATGCCACTTTATAATTAAGAAGCAATTTTGCAGTCTTGAGAAACCTCATGGGCCCTAGCAAAAAATGTTGCGTTTCTGGTCACTAGTATCCGAACGACCCTAGGAAAAATCTGCCGTCCCAAGTCTTTTTTCTAACAGTCACTCTCTCCCGTCCTTGGTGCTGAACGCCATCCACACACAGGCAAGCATGCCTTTCCTTGGTGCTGAACACCATCCACACACATGTAAACATACCTGTCCTTGGTGCTGAACGCCATCCACACACAGGCAAACATGCCTGTCCTTGGTGCTGAACGCCACCCACACAAACAGGCGAACATACCTGTCCTTGGTGCTGAACGCCATCCACACACAGGCAAATATACCTGTCCCTGGTGCTGAACTTCATCCACACACAGGCAAACATACCTGTCCTTGGTGCTGAACGCTATCCACACACAGGCAAACATACCTGTCCTTGGTGCTGAACACCATCCACACACAGGCAAGCATGCCTGTCCTTGGTGCTAAACGCCATCCACACACAGGCAAACATACCTGTCCTTGGTGCCATTGTTATCAATTTATTACTTTACGTATAAAATGCTATTGGATAGATATTTGATCTTCCTTTTTTCTCTTTTGATCGCTTTTTCGTTATTTTCTTTTTGTAATCGTTTTTTTTTGGAATTAAAAATTCCTCAAGGCGCCGGCCTTGTAGAAAAAACAGGTTGCTTCTGTTCCAGGACCGTTAGAGATTTCTTATTTTGAAATCTGTGAAGCTCAATAGATCAAATAAAACATCACAAACAGAAACATGATTGAGAAAATGCAGAACCATCCTTTTCTGTACCCTGCATCTGTACAGTAGATCTTTTTTGGAATAATATACAAAAGACATAATAGAGAAGTAATCTATTTACCTCCGGGGAAGGAGATATCCTTCCGCGAGGAGGCCTAGGTTTTACTATGGTTCGAAACATTTCTGTCAGCAGCTGTTTCTCGCGATCGGCTGGACGGATTTGTCTGTGGTTCGGTATACGTATTGCTATTGGGCTGCAGATGATGCAGAACGTTTTTGTTTAATTGCATATGTGTTTATGGGCGTCGAAATAAAAGGTTTTTAAGTGCTCCGGACACCCCTGCCATGCTGAAAATGGTAATTACCATGTTGTTAAGGAATGGGGCGGTTGCAGTTTTGGGTCTTAGCATTCAAAAGGGGTCAAACAGAGGGGTGTCTGGTTCCGATAAAAATTTTGGGTGACGGCGCAGCAATGACGGCGCGGGATGACGGCGGGGGTAATGGCGCGGGTGACGGTGCAGGCTGTCAGACTGTGAGACACGTTAATCAACAGTCCATACCGAACCAACCGTCAGTAGCCATCAAACACATACAAACATATTACGCACATAACTTTCATACTACACACAAACCTAAACCAATAGAACACAAAAAAACCCGGAGGTTTGAAATCTACGATTTCCCTTGTTTTATTTTTAGTTTCCTTTTTCAGCTGAGAGTTAGGTGCGAGAGTGATCACCAAATACGCACTGCGTTTGGCACAATGATTTAACGTTATATATTGACATTATATAAAGGGTTACATATATAGTCTTATTTTCTAATACTTTGTGCTGCAGTGTTGCGTCGAAATGCGGTTATACCAGCTATACAGTTACAGATATAAATAAATGCAGTAAATGCGAAATAATGATGCAAAATGTTAACATGTCTACTCACTTTAACATTTTGTTACATCCGAAATCAAACCCAACATTAAGCACTTAGTCTCCACCAGACTCCTTTGCAGGCTGAATAAAAAATTCACGGCTCTCAGTGGCCAATATGAGATGTTGTCACATCGGCGCACCAAATCCGTATTGTGTTTTTGGCACCCTGACAGACAGATTAGCCTAAGAGGCTCGGTGGGCGTCACTCCACCGTATAGGTGGGGAAGTCGTGTAAAGTGCCTTTCCCAAGGGCACAACGTCGGGCCACGGTGAGTATCGAACCCGGGACCTCTCAGTTCCGAGTCCAACGCTCTAACCGTTGCGCCACCGACGCCACTAGGCAGGCTGAATAAATAGTAGAAATCGGCCTACAAAGAGAATGTAACTGGCCAGGGGAGTTGGGCGGCCATTGAGAGTCCAATTTGCCGTGCATGGACTAAAAAACACTTCTCTTTTCTTTGGCAGTTCAGTCCATTGTAGATACTTACTTTGACGCTAACAGTGACAATAAGGATATGCAATAACATCAATAACAATATTAACATATGTGCACGAAAATCATAATTCAGGAATACTGCAGAAAAAAACACAGTTGCACAGTGCCTGCTCAAACCCCCAGTTCTATTAGCGTCCTTAGCAGACTAGATGACTAATAAACTGGTGAATGCACCAACCACTGAGTATCTGATACCAGCCCAGAAAAGAACAAGAAACAGTCATGCCTTCAAATATCAGAGTTATCAACCAACAATTGAAGTGTTCAAAAACTCGTATTTCCCCAGAAGTATCGTAGACTGGAACTCGTTGCCACCAAGCACAGTAGGGGCATCATCACTAGAAAGCTTTAAACAACTCTTGCAATCAAATGTGCAAAAATTGAGTGTAACAAGTCGTTCGGTGTGATATAGCTAGCTGCCGCCGCGACGCGTGCCTGCGAAGCTGGTGTGTTACGCCGAAGGGCGGTTATACCGGCTATATCGATACAGAAGCTGGTGTGTTACGCCGAAGGGCGGTTATACCGGCTATACAGATACAGAAGCTGGTGTGTTACGCCGAAGGGCGGTTATACCGGCTATACAGATACAGAAGCTGGTGTGTTACGCCGAAGGGCGGTTATACCGGCTATACAGATACAGAAGCTGGTGTGTTACTCCGAAGGGCGGTTATACCGGCTATATCGATACAGATACAGATTGTTGAGCGGCGGCATTATTTTTTACGGTGAGCGACGCGATCGCTCGAGTTAAGCCGCCGAGGGAGTTTTTGCCCTGGAGAGAAGGTTTCCCACTCCTTCTCTCCATGGCAAGAACTCCCTCGGCAGCAAAATCGTCCCTCCGCGGCATAACTCGCGTCGCCCACCGAAAAAAAATAATGCCGCCGCTCAACAAGTCTACGAAGGAGGCTACAGTTCTATAAGCCTGCTACGGAGGCTACATTTCAAGCCGAAAGCAGACCTACCTATTGGTGTGGACCAGAAGAGAAGAGTTGGGAACAGGCAGACCAAAAACCGATTCATCTTGACTCAAACGTAACGGAGAGAACGTTTCTCCTACCAGACGCCACACGTTGTACATGTACTCACTAAGTAGTCGTTAAGGCCACAGCAAGTAATTTCTATGGATGACATCAGCGCGCGCATTAATTTTCGCCTGATTTAAAAAAAACTTAGTTGTCCTCTGACAGTGGTCAACATGCCGAAAATGGGCAAAGATGTCTGTTGCTATGCCGGAAGGTGGATGGCAGATAACTATGAAGAGAGATGGATACATATGGATGACATCAGCGCGCGCATTAATTTTCACCTGATTTGGAAAAAAAAAGAAATTTTCTTGCCCTCTGACAGTGGTCAACATGCCGAAAATGGGCAAAGATGTCTGTTGCCATGCCGGAAGGTGGATGGCAGATAACTATGAAGAGAGGAGACAAGAAAAGGCTCTGATTTAATGTTTTGTCTTTTAGGCCACAGTAAGTAATTTTTATGGATGACATCAGCGCGCGCATTAATTTTCGCCTGATTTTGGAAGAAAAAAAGGCAAGAAATTTTGTTGCCCTCAGACAGTGGTCAACATGCCGAAAATGGGCAAAGATGTCTGTTGCCATGCCGGAACGTGGATGGCAGATAAATATGAAGAGAGGACAAGACAAGGCTTTAATTTAATGTCTTGTCTTTTTCTTTGGTCCAGTGAAGTATTCATTGATTTATTCCTCACTGAATGAAAACCACTTGTACAAGGCCACAGCAAGTAATTTTTATGGATGACATCAGCGCGCGCATTAATTTTCAGCTGATTTTGGAGGAAAAAAAGGCAAGAAATTTTGTTGCCTTCTGACAGTGGTTAACATGCCGAAAATGGGCAAAGATGTCTGTCCATTTGTACAGTGATTAAAAACTTATTTTTTAAGGTTGTTTCGGTGAGAAATGTATGTTGTAATAGTTGGCAGTAAACATAAACAATATATGTGTCATTTCTTGTTTATGAGCAAGGTTTATGATGTCAAAATTTGAAAATGTAGGAATCTTGTTTTGTTTTTTTTGCGCCCGCCTTGTTTTTATTCGCCCGCTCGCATTAGATTTTTAGTCTGCGGAGGATGTCATCCATAAAATTTACTTGTTGTGGCCTTAACTGTTGATTTCTGTGAACATATATGCACACTTAAAAGAACCTACGTGCATTCGTCAGAGCCCCATACATCTAGGGAACTAAACAGGCACCCCGCCTGGTTTAATTTTCTTTATAACAAGGTAACCAGGCTACCTTACTCCTTACGGTGTCAGCTTGAGTTCCACGACCTAAAATTAGGTCGTCATTTACGTCATAGTTAACATCTGCTGATGTTTTTCTCCATCTAAGACCCTTTTTCCACTAGGATAAAATTGCCGAATTGATTCGATTTGATCCGGCTCCGATCCGGATCGAAGCAGGATCGAAGCCGGAATGAAACAAATCAATTCGGCTCGACCCCTCCGGATAGAATTATTCTGTCTGTATGTCGACACCATAACTCGAGAAGTCTTAGATTAATTGCTTGATACCGGTTGTGTGACGAGACACAAAAAAGTAGTTAGATTATGGGTCCCCTAGCGACTTTGCATTGTACTGCAGCGGAACCTCCGCTTTTTATACCCCTGGACATAATTATTGGGTGGTAGATAACTCTTATGCTGGGGAAGAGCTATCTACCACCGAAGAATCGCGTATTCCATCATGTGCTTGGCATAGTGGCCATATTCACACGTTGCTTCTTCAAGCATGTCTTGGCAAGCCAGCATTGCTACAAGTCAGCAAGCTGACCAATTATTTGAGTCATTAATAGTGCACATGCACCCATGTCACCCAACCAGCTATTCCCATTTCGGCCTCCGGCCAGCTTTTTTAGCATGTCTTGGCAAGCTAGCATTGCTACAATTCAAGTCAGCAAGCTGACCAATTATTTGAGTCTTTAATAGTGCACACCCATGATACCCAACCAGCTATTCCCATTTCGGCCTCCGGCCAGCTTTTTTAAAAAGCTGTCTTGTTTAATCCAATTTCATGGTCGGCATCACGGTGATTTTATCACAAAATACCTTGCATTTCGCCACAAACTACCGGACATTCGGCTCAAACTACCTTGTATTCACTACAAACTACCATCTGGTCAATCGCGATAAGCCTAGTAATTGTTTTCAGTGAGTACAAATATAGAATGCATTACTTTTCTACTACACGTACAGTCAAAAAGAAAGAAACAGTGGAAGACAATGGAACATCATTTTCAAACAATTCCAAGAGAAAATACATTTTCCTTTTACAATCAAGGAATACCAAAAGGAACAATAGCTTTGTGTATACGAATAGAAGGTTTATATACTAGTAATGTCCAAATTTGAAAATGTATTAATCTTTTTTTGGGCCCGCCTTGTTTTTTTTCGCCTGTGGTGGATGTCATCCATAAAATTTACTTTCTGTGGTCTAATGTACACCACATATGTAAGAGGTACTAGAGCTAGCGCATGTGTGTGTGACAAGTAGAGCAGATTTGATGCGTATAACCAAGGTAACGACTTCATCATCACCCTAGCTTCCAGTGTGATTTCAGGACAGCAAAACTGGAAATATTCTGAATAAGGCAATCTTTGTGATGTTGACACATACTTGCTTCACATTAGCACTTTTGAGTCAGCATTTCATTTAAAACCCCATAAACAAGCCCCAAGATGAGTCCTTTATTTTCTGGGTGGTACCCTAAAATCAGCCCAGGGCCCTTCCAGTAACCATTTTCTGTCAGAATTTTGGGTATGTTTGCTCCATGAGAGTCAATATACACTGGGACAGTGTGGTTTCAACTCAGTATGTAGTTAAATGACTAGAATATTGGCTCTGCAAAATCGGGTTTCCAAGTCGTAAACACTGCCCTGGATGCCTTTGAGGCGTCGGTACCTTGGGTAACCAGTAACCGGTCGTTCGCTACCTTCTTAAAAGCCTCAGAATTATCTACTGATGTTGTGTCGCACTTACCTGATCCTATTCTGCCCCTAGGTTGGAACGAAAGCAATCCAATTAATTACTGTACAGCTGTACATGTGATCTAACTAGGCTAACGTCTAGGGTCTAGGGGTAGGGTTACTTATAACCAAAAGGTCGAGGCTGAGTTACAAGGTAGTGCGTTCGTGCATGCTTACTTTTACCTTTGCTAAGATTATATATTCGAGAATACTGTCAAAACTACAGTCAAGAATACAGTGAGAACACTATCAACAATACAGTGAGAACACTATCAAGGATACAATTAGAACACTGTCAAGGATACGGTGAGAACACTATCAAGAATACAGTGGAAACACTATCAAGAATACAGTGAGAACACTGTCAAGAATACAGTGAGAACACTATCAAGAATAAAACAAACCCTAATACATTCGCACACTGCTTTCCTACAATGTAGATCTTGGTCGATCGAATAACTTAAAAGGGACAGATTTCAAGAAAAGCGCAAACATACCTATTGGCGTGGACCAAAAAATCAGAACAGGAAACAGGGAGACCAGGAACCAATTCATTTTCATTCGAGGGGAAAATACTGCGATGGTCTTAAGAAAAATGCAATGCCCTTATAACCGAGGCTTCGCATAACGCCACAGCAAGTAATTTTTATGGATACCATCAGCGCGCGCATTAATTTTCACCTGATTTTGAAAAAAAAAGCAAGAAATTTTGTTCCCCTCTGACAGTAGTCAATATGCCGAAAATGGGTAACCGGTAAAATGGCATGTCTTGCCATGCCGGAAGGTGAATGGTAGATAAATATGAAGAGAGGAGACAAGGCAAGGCTCTGATTTAATGTTTTCTCTTTTACTTTTGTGCAGTGATGTACAAAGTATTTAAATCCTTTTATATGCTCCCACTGAATCAAAACCCCTTGTAGACTGGCTAAAAACTTCAATTCTTCATTCATTGACAAATGGATGTTAACAGTTGGTAGTAAAGTTAGTACAATATAGGTATCATTTCTTGTTTAACAAGGTTTATAATGTCAACATTTGAAAATGTATGAATAGCTTTTTTTTGGCCCGCCTTGTTTTTTTTTCCTATCGCATTAGATTTGGAGTCTGTGGAGGATGTCATCCATAAAATTAACTTTCTGTGGTCTAATGTACACCACATATGTAAGAGTTACTAGAGCTAGCGCATATGTGTGTGACAAGTAACGTTACAGCAGATTTGATGCATATAACCAAGGTAACGACTGCATCATCACCCTAGCTTCCAGTGTGATTTCAGGACAGCAACACTGGAAATATTCTGAATAAGGCAATCTTTGTGATGTTGACACATACTGCTTCACATGAGCACATTTGAGTCAGCAGTTCATTTAAAACTGCAGAAACAAGCCCCAAGATGAGTCCTTTATTTTCTGGGTGGTACCCTAAAAATCAGCCCAGGGCCCTTCCGGTAACCATTTTCCGTCAGGATTTTGAGTATTTTTGCTCCATGAGGGTCAATACACATTGAGACAGTGTGGTTTCAACTCAGTATGTAGTTAAATGACTAGAATATTGGCTCTGAAAAATCGGGTTTCCAAGCCGTAAACACTGCCCTGGATGCCTTTGAGGCGTCGGTACCTTGGGTAACCAGTAACCGGTCGTTCGCTACCTTCTTAAAAGCCTCAGAATTATCTACTGATGTTGTGTCGCACTTACCTGATCCTATTCTGCCCCTAGGTTGGAACGAAAGCAATCCAATTAATTACTGTACAGCTGTACATGTGATCTAACTAGGCTAACGTCAAGGGTCTAGGGGTAGGGTTACTTATAACCAAAAGGTCGAGGCTGAGTTAAATGTAGTGCGTTCGTGCATGTATACTTTTACCCTAGCTAAGGTTATATATTCGAGAACACTGTAAGAAATACAGTCAAGAATACAGTGAAAACTACATCAAGAATACAATGTGAGCACTATTGAGAAGACAGTGAAAACACTCAAGTATACATTTACAGTCAAGCACTATCAAGAATACAGCGAGAACACTATCAAGAATACACTGCAAACACTGTCAACAATACAGTGAGAACACTATCAAGAAAGAGTGAGAACACTATCAAGAATACAGTGAGAACACTATCAAGAATACAGCGAGAACACTATCAAGAATACAGTGAGAACACTATCAAGAATACAGTGAGAACACTATCAAGAATACAGTGAGAACACTATCAAGAATACAGTGAGAACACTATCAACAAAACTGCAGTGAGAACACTATCAAGAATACAGTGAGAATACTATAAAGAATACAGGGAAAACACTATCAAGAATACAGCGAGAACACTATCAAGAATACAATGAGAACACTATCAAGAATACAGCGAGAACACTCAAGAATACAGTGAGAACACTATCAACAATACAGTGAAAACACTATTCAAGAATACAATAAGAACACTATCAAGAATACAGTGCAAATACTATCAAGAATACAGTGAGAACACTAGCAAGAATACAGTGAGAACACTATCAAGAATACAGTGAGAACACTATCAACAAAACTGCAGTGAGAACACTATCAAGAATACAGTGAGAACACTATCAAGGATACAATTACAACACTATCAAGGATACAGTGAGAACACTATCAAGAATACAGTAAGAACACTATCAACAATACAGTGAGAACACTATCGAGAATACAGTGAGAACATATATATTCGCCAAACCATACTCTGTATCATTTGTTCAGCCTTCAAAACCACGTAGATTTCATAATGAAAGCATTCTTTTTTGGGCCATTTTTGGGGGGTTCATGGAGGATGTCATCCATGTAATCAAATCAAAATGGCCTTATAACACAACTCATGGCGGCGACTGTTGTTGTCTTCCTGTACAGATCCCGCCCGCTGGTTTTACATTAAATCTTACTTTCTCCAATTAACATCTCGTAGACACGGCGAAAACATCTTTTATAAGTGCATTTCAAACACTACCAGCTTGAATCGATGGTTTTGAAAATCAATTTGAAACTCAAACAGAGGTGAAGAACCACGCGCCACGCGCGTCGTTCAACAAGTAAGATATAACTAGACATTCGCGACATTTGCTTTCGAGCAAATGTAGCGGATGGCTTCACCACATTTTACGGCATGGCAGGGAAAGAAGGAGAAACACAAGGGAAAACAACCCTTTACATTGATTAAACTATAGTATGAAGTGACAACAGTTGGATAGCTATCCCCTACGTTATTGGTTGGGATTTTTAATTGCATAATGCACACTGTTGATTTTCAAGATAAAAAGAAGCGTTTATGCCCTGCATTCCAATGCTGGAGCAGGAAAGCTTGACATACCTACCAAAACACTTGAATGAAGTTCATACTGTCAATATGGCACGGCATCAGCCAATCAGCAAGAAGAATAGAGAAAAGCTGCATGCCTATTGGCTCTTGCTCTGCATGCAATTCTGATGACTCATGCGGTGACACACTGCTATAGTACATTTTCTATAACACAGCCAAAAAGCTCAAATAAAACCATTCTAAAAGCCTGTATCACAATAATGAAGAAAAAACACCTGGGGGTATTTGCCCACTGTACTTCCATACCAAATTTCATACCATTTAGCCCCAAAATGAAGAAACTGAATCCATTTAAAGAAATGGCAGGAGAAGGAGGAGAAGTCAACTAAAAAGTACATAAAGTCAACTCAAAAGCACATTAAGTCAACTCAATTTAAACATCAACGGAGAAACAAAGGAGAAACAAAACCAACGTATTGTAACTATCATTTTTTCATGAACAAATGTAGTGTTGACGTTTTTTCCCAGCTTGTTGAATGTATAAAGCAATTTCAAATACACCCTTACTAAACAGCCGATTAAGTTTTGTTTCATCTCTTTCCCAAGTAATATTTTGCAATTTTATACGAAATTTTTATATTTTAGACAAAGTATTATATTTTAGACGAAATATGTATATTTTAGAAAAAATATGTATATTTTAGACTGTCCGTTTGTTGTAAGGTTGTTAGTTTACAAAGACACAGTTATAACATTTGATGAGAACTCTCCTTGGTACTGAAAAAACGTTCACCAACATTTCAACACGATCTACAATGTATGATCACAGCTCTCGTATTGACTTTGTTTCGGAAATCTTTAATTGAAACAGAACTAGAGAAGTAACATTTACAAAACAAATGCACAATGTTTACCTTTGGACATGGTCTGCTCTGTTAATTCTGACTCAAACACATTCAAATACATTGTGAGAGCGGCAGGAGCAAAGCAGACCATGAAATTGCAACATTATGTAACCCAACACCAGTCACCATGGTGACAGACGTCAACAAATCATGTCATTGGTCAGGTCAGAGGTCACTGTTTGAAGGTGAAGAAGAAGAAGAGGAAGAAACTGAGCAAAAAGAATATGTTTTCCTTCGGTAAACATAAATATTTGGAATTCTGAGACTGCGATTTGCCATAGTGCCTGATAGATTGAAAGGTGGGTGGGCGGCGTCAACACCTACACAGGAAATCTTACTGATGAAACTCGGGCACAGTGCACGCCTCTACAGACCAATTTCGTTCTGACGCAAGGGAAAAAAATAATCTTCCAGCACGCCATGTATATAATGATCGACGTGGTAAAAAACAACATAAACATAGACTGATTTTCGACAAGGAAGGTACAAGGTACGTCTCTACCTGACTTTCTGTAGTAAAATACGACTATATATACTACGCAGGGCTTGAAATACTAGGTGCATGTGCACCTTAGTGCACCCAAAATTAGAGCTGTGCACCCAATTTTTTTTTCTGTTGGTGCACCAGTGCACCCAAATATTTTCGTAGGTTTACATATGTCACGGTGCATAGACCATAGTAGTATACAGCATATTCTTAAGATCTAAATGTCATAGAATAATAAAATCATTGTTATATATGTACATTGTGGTACTTTTCTTTAGAAATGAAACATAATTAGTTTTGCTAGCATTCTACCTGTTTTATCTTATATGGTGCACTAAAAAATTTGTGCACCCAATTTGTAGGTTAGGTGTACTAGTGCACCTATTCCCAAAAATGAATTTCGAGCCCTGCTTCAAGTACAACTGTAGGTTTAACAGACATTACCAATTTTGATCACACATAGCTGCGTTTAATTCATTTAGCACAATCAGCATGTACAGAACACATATAGTAGCTTGTACAAATGTAGCCAAGCAGTTTTGGTTCAATGTAAACATGGCAACATGTTCACAAACGATTTATAATGCACTCTAGACCTTTTAGCCGAGTGGTTAGAGCGTCGGAGTCTGAAGCTGGTGCTCGGGAGGTCCTGGGTTCGAACCCCGGCCCGGGACCAGGGGGTCTTTATCTGTTTCTACTCGCTCCTCCTATTTCTTACAATTCAGCCGTATAAAGGCTGCGGCTGCACGGGTACTGTTTGGCCAATAAAAACCATTTATTACATATATTATATTTTAAAAAATGAAAAGATTTTTTGGCCCCCGGCGTCTTTTCTTCTTACTGAAGCCCCTTCCATTTAGTGTAATCTCCAAACTATGATCAAAGTGTGGCATATAAACTATCAAAGCGATACCGGCTAGCCTAGCCTGGTATCCAGTCTGATCGTGATCGGGCCCGCAAGAGCTCTGGCCCGCCCGCCTCACATAGGTTTCCCGGTGTGTATTTCACGAGAGATTGATTAGCCCTCCAGTTCGTGTTGGGGGAAAACCAAATCCCCAAGCATACTGTCTCTTATTAGCGTAACACTCCTACCGGGACGGACTGTTTCACTGGGCGGGGGAAGCTATTAGATCCCCCGAAGGCACAACCTGCCTGAACACCCCAACACCCCCATCACGTAAGACTAGATACCAGGCTAGACTAGCCTGGATGCCAGACCGTTTCCGCACGGCCTGCTCGGGCCAACTCCTTGGCTCCAAGGTCAACATGCCCCCGAGGAAATTCTACGAACAGACACCCCCTTTCCCCTGAGTTAGACCCTTAGCTAACCTGGTATCCAGTCTATCGTGGTTGGGGCGAGCTTTCTTCGGGGCTGCTGAAGCTCTTCCCCGCCCGCCTGAGCTAGGTTCCCCGGTAGGTTTTCCACGGCGGGAGTTTGAATGCCCCTACCACGAATATCAACTCTCGGCGTGCCAAACTCTATTAGCAAAGGTCTCACCGCGGGCGGTCTGTTGTACTGGGCGGGGGAAAAGTATTAGAGCCCCGAAGACAGCCTGCCCCAACCACGATAGACTGGATACCAGGTTAGAGTATAGCTGATCTGAAAGAATTGGCAAGGCCTTGCCTGCTGTGGGTCACCCAGGCTAAAACCGGACACAAGGACTCATATGACCACTATTCGCCATCAACTTAATCCATGCATGCAAAGCCTTTAAGTTATCCAAGCTAGAACCAAACATAGGGACAACTACTAGTATTCCCCAATAATATAAGCCATGCAAATCCCTCCATATGCTGTGTATCCCGTCCATTTGTGACAACATATCGTCCTTGGTAACTCTAATACCTTACCCTTTCAACATATGCCTTAAAAGGAACGACTCTAGAATACAAGAGTCTACGAAACACCTGCTCAAGTGGCTGTGTCTTGCAAAAAGTCTTAGACCAGGGAGTCAACATCGCAGCTCTGCCTTCTTTCTGCGCTACATGAGAGGGGTTTGAAGGAAAACATGCATCGAATGCTGGCTTGCCTTTTCCCTGCCTTCATTTTCTGGTGGCCACTCATAGGTACGTGTTTATTACGTAAAATATGTATATTTTAGACAAAATGTGTACATCTTAGACAAACTATGTACATTTTAGGCAAAATATGTACATTTTAGATGAAATATGTATATTTTAGACCAAATATGTATATTTTAGACCAAATATGTATATTTTAGATAACTATCGGATATGTATCTTAGACAAGATATGTATATCTTAGACAAGATATATATATCTTAGACAAGATATGTATATTTTAGACGAAATATGTATATTTTAGACGAAATATGTATATTTTAGTCAAAATATGTATATTTTAGTCAAAATATGTATATTTTAGTCAAAATATGTATTTTTTAGTCAAAATATGTATATTTTAGTCAAAATATGTATATTTTAGTCAAAATATGTATATTTTAGACTGCCCGTTTGTTGTAAGGTTGTGAGTTTACGAAGACACAGTTAAAACATTGTTACTCTCCTTGGTGCTGAAAAAACGTTCACCAACATCTCAACACGATCTTACAATGTATGATCACAGATCATTCTCTCGTATTGACTTTTTTTCGGAATCTAAAATTGAAACAGAAATATTTGGAATTCTGGAACTCTGATTTTCCATAGACAATACAGTACGCACGCAGCATTGTATTCTCAATTGGGTCATAGGGCCTTATTTGTCTCAAATCAGGGACAATTCATCAAGCAACTGAACAGGTTTTCGATCAGGCATGCACTACCTTTCGTCAAATAAGAACAGTATTTGAATATCCGTAACTAATTTCATCAGGTTGGTAAACGAATGAATAGCAAAGTTCTTTGATCACAACCATTTATTTTTCACGAGCCGACGTTTCGATGACCGTCTGTCATCTTCATCAGGGCAATTCTAACTGGTTTACTGTGCACTGACTCTGACCAGTCAGAATTGCCCTGATGAAGATGACAGACGGTCATCGAAACGTCGGCTCGTGAAAAATAAATGGTTGTGATCAAAGAACTTTGCTATTCAGTATTTGAATAATCAATGACAAAACACTACAATATTCTTGATAATAAAATAGCTTTATAATAATAACATAGCATTATAACATAACGATCATAACATAACATAACATAACATAACATCATAACATAACGATGATTGGAAATGTCTCTTGTACACTGCAAAAATAAGATGTTTTGCGATTATGGAACTCTAGTTTGACATTTACTTGTAAATATATCGTATAGGATTGCTTTCAACTCTGTGCCACCCTTCGTTTGGTATTTACATGTGTGTTAACAACATAGTGCATGTCGGCACATGTTAGCACGAAGATCAGAAGCCTTGTTGCTAGTGGAAAGAAATGTGAAGAGGTAACTATGATCTAGGGGATTGACTGACACCACTGCCGTACTTATGGTCCTGTGTACCTACACCTGCGCCCTTCGTCCTCTGGGTTTCCAGAGATCAGGGGTGCCAGAGTATACGGTGCAATTTTACGGAATAATACAGTGCAATTTTACGAGTAAACAGTGCAATTTTACTAGTATACAGTGCAATTTTACGAGTAAACAGTGCAATTTTACTAGTATACAGTGCAATTTTACGAGTATACAGTGCAATTTTACTAGTATACAGTGCAATTTTACGGAATACAGTGCAATTTTACTAGTATACAGTGCAATTTTACGGAATACAGTGCAATTTTACTAGTATACAGTGCAATTTTAGGGAATACAGTGCAATTTTACCAGTATACAGTGCAATTTTACGGAATACAGTGCAATTTTACGGAATACAGGGCAATTTTACTAGTATACAATACAATTTTACGGAATATACAGTGCAATTGTACTAGTACACAGTGGAATTTTACTAGTATACAGTGCAATTTTACTAATAAAAAAATGTACTGTATACTAAGATTGCACTGTATTCCGTAAAATTGCACTGTATACTAATACGATTGTTCTGGATTCCGAAAAATTGCACTGTATTCCATAAAATTGCACTGTTTACTAATACAATTGCACTGTATTCCGTAAAATTGCACTGTATACTAATACTATTGTACAGTATTCCGTAAAATTGCACTGTATTCCATAAAATTGTACTGTATTCCGTAAAATTGCGCTGTATACTCTGTCACCCCTGGAGATTATGTATATATATCGGGTGGTTTTCATTCGTGATGTGTTTTTTTTCTCGCTTTTCGCCTCGGGGTTTTGAGGCGTATGTTGAATATACGCCATAGGTCTGTTTAATTAATTTGCCTCCACCCACGAGTACACGTGTACGTCAGACATGTCAGAAAAACGTGCCGTTAACTCACCTATTTCAATAAACATTTCAATTTAGAATCTAATTTCTCAGAACGCTACCAGTGCATCCAATTCTCTTCTAAAATTCCTTGTAGTACTTCTGAAAAACAAGAATTCCGAGATCTCATACCTCCATGAAATATAAATGTAACATGAAATATGCTCCTATCACCATATACTAGTAGTACATGTATGTAAATGTATGTGAGTAAGAATTAACAGAGCAGACCATGTCCGAAGGTAAACATTATGCATTTGCTTGCAAATGTTAGTTACTACAGTAGTTTTTTTTTAATTGTATCCGTGTTTTTGAGTGTCGAAATAAGAATATTTGGACGGCCTCTGGACACACCCGTGCGTGTGACAGTTGGTAACGTTTTATCAGTTTGAATCTCATATTTCTTGCTTTATTTTACAGTGACCGTTTCCTCGTCTGTGGGAGCCCTGCCAACGACAAAACTTCCTCATGGCGAACGATCTGACACTGAATCAACGGCTCCTATTGTGACGTCACATTCAACAAACAGCGGTGAGATACCTTCTCTACCATTTAATCATCTACCATGATTATTTTCTGTCTGGGAGATTTCTGTACTATTACGTTATTTCATTTTCATTGTATTTTTTGCTACGTATACATATTTATGTTTACCAAAGGAAAAGATATTGTTTTTGCTCTGTTTCTTCCTCTTCTTCCGTTCCAAACACTAGCTGACCTCTGACCTGGTCAATGACCTGAACTAGACTGTCTCTCACCATGGTAACTAGTGTTGGGTTACATAATGTTGCAATTTTATAGGAGGAGGGATTTAGACTCCTGTCACCATATATGTGATGTGCTTGAGTAAGAATTAACAGAGCAGACCATGTGCGAAGGTAAACATTATGCATTTGTTTTGCAAATGTTACCTTTCTAGTTCTTACATTATTTTTTTTACTTTTAGTTTACAATATTAGCCCATCTAGATGTAAGTCCACTGAGATATGGTAATTAGTCCGGAATTAAACTGGAAGTCGGGAATTAAACTGGAAGTCCGGAATTAAATTAAACTTGAAGTCCGGAATTAAATTAAACTTGAAGTCCGGAATTAAATTAAACTGGAAGTCCGGAAGTAAATTAAACTGGAAGTCCGGAAGTAAACTGGAAGTCCGGAATTAAATTAAACTGGAAGTCTGGAATTAAACTGGAAGTCCGGAATTAAACTGGAAGTCCGGAATTAAACTGGAAGTCCGGAATTAAACAGGCTGTTGTTTGTCCTGGCCACTACCACCTCCTAAGTTTGAGGTTAAACACCTCACACATGCCGACGGGATTTCATAGGTTACTCATGGTTAATGTAGTTACCTGGCAATTTTGATTGACAGGGGCAGCAGGCGGCCACTTATGATAGAACTATGCCTATGGGCTTGCTCACGGTGCCGCGCAAATCAGTCCAATTAATGGCTTATAACCTTGTAGTTTACACATGCACCTACGTGTACATGTGTTATTTATCATTGCCGCTAGTTCTGTGCAGGTTTCATGTAACAAACGCCGTTTTGACATTTTACAAAACGACAAAACGAAGCTGTATACATGTATGTATCTATGGCCGTGTTTAAGTGAAGTCACCCAAGGCGCTTTACATGTGGTTTACCCCGAAGCCGGTTTCAAGTGGCTCCATCTGAACGCTCCGAAATCACATTGAAAGCGCCTCGATCCCAAGCCACTTCTAGAGGTGGTTTCGAATCGGTTTTCCCGCATCGCGATTTGCGGCTGAACGCAATGTGATTTCAATGTAACTTCGCCTGGTCATGGATTACGGGGTGATATTTCTTTATTTATATGCAATACCAACTTTTACGTGGCAGCAACTTAAGAACAGTAATGGTCAAATAATGTGTCCGTTCTAGGGCGAGCTTCACCGCCTCTGGCGGGACCACGTCGGCATTCGGCCGAGATACGCTGGGAGGGGGGCATCAGCAAGCAGGTCGTTGACCTCTGACATTAATAACACGCCACCTTGCGTGTCATCATCAAACAGCAATAAATGTAGCTCAAGCGAATTGTGATCGGACACGGTTTCACAGGAGTGTCTGGCCCGTGGACCAGTTTTGAGGAATGTGAGTTACCCGAATATATATTGCGGTTTGGGTGACTTCACTTAAACACGGCCTATGATAGAACTATGCCTATGGGCTTGCTCACGGTGCCGCTCTAATTTGTCCAATTAATGGCTTATAACCTTGCAGCTTACACCTGCACCTACGTGTGTTATCTATCATTACAGCTATTTCTGGTCAGGTTTCATGTAACAAACACCGTTTTGACATTTTACAAAACGAAGCTGTATATGTATCTATCCATCAACGGCTCAGCAGTTTCCGTAAAGGCCTTGTTGATTTGATTATATGGATGACATCGACGCGCGCATGAATTTTTGGTAGAATGCCGAAAAAGACGAAAATGTAAAGAAATGAAAATGTGTGACAGGGGCTATAGTCTACAACATTCGTGTTCGCTCTATCCTCATGTCAACTTAAAGTGCGTGGGCGTAGTAACCTCGTGTGTAGTGCCGTCACACTTGAAAGAAAACCATTTCATTGCGTGATGCTTTCAGTATTAACCTTGGCAATGTTGACTGTTCTCTGTGTAGCATGTTAACGTTTATAAAGAAGACGGAACACCTCATATGTGGAGCTGTAGTTGTAAAGTTCCTAAAGTTAAAGAGCCTTCCCGCGTATTGACGCATTTGGCGGCGTCCATCTCCGTTTTCAATAGCCCTGGGCCACACATCAGTGTCACACTACGGTGCTAGTCCATTGGTAGTGGCGTGTGTGTTTAACTCCCATACCCTTTCCCAAATGAGTGCTACACAGAGAATGTACCATTTTTAAAGTCTTTCGAATGACTCGGCCATTGCACCATCTGTTAAGTTCCAGAGTCCATTAAAAGTCCATTCTGATTCTAAAACCATTCAGTTAAGTACTAGTAAGTACAACGAGTACCATACCAACCAAGTGCCAAGCCATTAAGAAACCTCTCTTGACTTTAAAAGGGTTTTGTGTATCGGAGAAAGCCCATAGGAAACGCGAAGTTGGATGCACTGTTCTTTGTAACTTTTACAGCTACAGGTAGGTTTCATTGCATGCGGTACTATGGATTTAGACAGAGACGCCAGCATAGAAGCGGACGCGTGAACATGTAAATATGTGTGCTTTAAAAATATCAAGATTGTTTAAAATATCTCAAGATTTATAAAGCAATCTTAAAAGAAATGTTAAAATTGCTTTTTAAACAATCTTGATATTTTTAAAGCATCTCGAGATGCTATGGAAAAACCTCAAGATGCTTTGAAAACATCTTTAGAAAAGATCTTTAGACCTTTCATTTTCATGTTAAGATTTTCTGAAAGATCTTGAGATTGTCATGAAAAATCTCAAGATTGTCTCATAAGATCCGAAGATTTCGTCTAAAATATTGAGATCTTTGGACTAAATCTTGAGATTTTTCCATTTTTAACGAAGCGTGAAGACCCCCGCTGGGTGTCATTATGATCCGCTATGTAACAGAGAAGTTTGTGACAAAATATTAGATATGTACCTCTAAGGTAAATAGAACATCAACAAGACTGGCAATGAAAACATACATTGCCATGGCGACGGTGGTTGCTGTTAAGGTTATTGTTTGCATGGCATTGCCATCATTTCATGATTTTGAGGAAGACTTGGTATCTGTTAAATCTAGATAGATACAGTGTATTCCTCCCCTGAGTGTATAGTGAACGAGCCCCGGGGTCACAGAAAGTAGGGCCATCTGGGGCAGACAGGTCTTCTCAAGGGTTCCAGGAATGTGGGCATAGATATGGGTCAGAGAAATGCCCGTGGACATTCCGCATGCCTGTGGACAAAATGCCTGTACCATTCCTAGAATTCTTGCAAACTGCACACAATACTGTACCATTAGGCTCCTCCCTGAGACCTCGCCAAAAAGGCTCGATGCTTGTAATCAAATACAGGGTTTGCATTGTAAGGTAGAGTTACGTACAGAACGTATACCTAAAAGGCTACTATATGTTTCTTAACCTTCTAACATCTTTGTTTTCTTTTCTGCAGATAACACTTCACTGGCCACATTTGCCATGAACTCTAGTAACCCCGTCAGGACCTACTCCACGCTGGTAGTAGTGGGCTTCTCTACACTAGCGGGCATCTTCAGTCTGGTGGGCACCGTGGGCAATGGACTGGTCATCCTGGCCTACTGTAGTTACCGCAAAGTAATGCTTGTGATATTGTACAATTGCTAGTCAACTATTGCTATTCAAGTTAACGTTTGTTCTTCTAACTAGTCAAGTTAACGCCTATTCTTCCCACTGCTAGTCAAGTTGACGCCTGTTCTTCTAACTGCTAGTCAAGTTAATGTTTGTTCTAATTGCTAGTCAAGTTAACGCCTGTTCTTCTAACTGCTAGTCAAGTTAACGTTTGTTCTTCTAACTGCAAGTCAAGTTGACGCCTGTTCTTCTAACTGCTAGTCAAGTTAACGCCTGTTCTTCTAACTGCTAGTCAAGTTATTGCCTGTTCTTCTAAGTGCTAGTCAAGTTAACGCATGTTCTTCTAAATGCTAGTCAAGTTAACGTTTGTTCTTCCAATTGCTATTCAAGTGGACGTTTGTTCTTCCAATTGCTATTCAAGTGGACGTTTGTTCTTCTACCTGCTAGTCAAGTTGACGCCTGTTCTTCTAACTGCTAGTCAAGTTAACGCCTGTAATTCTAACTGCTAATCAAGTTAACGTTTGCTCTTCTAACTGCTAGTTAAGTTAACGCCTGTTCTCTTGACTGGTAGTCAAGTTAACGCTTGTTCCTCTAACTGCTAGTCAAGTTAGCGCCTGTTCTTCTAACTGCTAGTCAACGCCTGTTCTTCTAACTGCTAGTCAAGTTAACACCTGTTCTTCTAACTGCTAGTCAAGTTAACGTTTGTTCTTCTAACTGCTAGTCAAGTTAGCGTTTGTTCTTCTAACTGCTAGTCAAGTTAACACCGGTTCTTCTAACTGCTAGTCAAGTTAACGTCTGTTCTTCTAACTGCTAGTCAAGTTAACGTCTGTTCTTCTAACTGCTAGTCAAGTTAACGTCTGTTCTTCTAACTGCTAGTCAAGTTAACGCCTGTTCTTCTAACGCTCACAGGTCCGGACTAGCGCAAACACCTTCATCCTGAGCATCAGCATCAGTGACATCCTGCTGACCGGTGTCCAGTACCCCACCAGGATGGCCGCCATGATCACCGGGGCCCCGCCTCTCGGAGACGCCGTGTGTCAGATCCTCGGCGCCCTGACGTTCTTCAGCGTCTACGTCTCCTTCTTCTCCGTCGTCTTGATCGCTCTGAGTCGCTACGTGCGGATCACCAAGTCCTTAGACACCTACAAGAAGCTGTTTCGACCTTCCAAGTCCTTCTTGTGGGTATCTCTATCCTGGGTTGTGAGCGGGCTGCTGGTTGCGCCCGGATTTCTAGGCTATGGTAAATTCGGCTGGAATACCCGAAACAGGCAATGTGGTCTGGTCTATCCACACCCGTACCAGCCGCACTACTTCTCCAACGTTTTTGGTGTAACTTGTTGGGTTACCCTTTGCCTTGCGGTCGCCATTTTTCTGAAAATCTACTTCGACGTGAAGAACTCTGTGATGACACTGGTCGAGGCTAACCCTAACGAATACCAGGACCAGCATGTACCAAAGAGGCTGATCAAACAAACAAAACACATGTTCATCTTCTTCTGTGCATTAGCAATTAGTGTTTCGCCACATGCACTGTTGACCAGTATAGATGTACATGCGAAGTTCATGCCGACTGCGTTAAGAATCATGGTAATCCTACTTTTTGGTCTAAACCATGTCGTGAATCCATTTCTGTACGCCTGGAAATTGACCATATTCAAGCGTGCCTTTAGTGCTCTCTTTCACTGCAAGCGCCGCCTGCCGTCTCAGCCTAGAGCTGCAGTGAACAGGCATTAGTAATCAGACGGCTATTAAAGGGACCCTCAGGTGACTCCATATGGAACACATGTTCCGTATGTGTTATACAGGAATGTGTCACTCTTTACTGTGTAAGTTTTCATGGGCTATATGATAATAGCGTTAATGGCCCGCCCTTTCTCGGTGAATATGGTGTGATAAAGCCTTGTCAGTTGCTATAACCACCTCATAAAGCCAACTCGTTCGCTGCGCTCACTCGGTGGCTTCATTCGGTGGTTATAGCAACTGACAAGGCTTTATCACACCATATACACCTCGGGCCGGGTCCTTAACCCTTATCTGTATGTCTATTGTAAATGATGCCAAAACATGTACATAAGAATCGGTCCACAATCAAATCGTAATCAATTGTTATGTTTATTAATATGTAATTGTTATGTTTATTAATATATATTTGACATGTGAATGTTCTATTTTCCTAGTAAAGTTACCGTTTATCCCTAAATTTACAATTTATTTGTTTATTCATTTATTGTGTAAATAAATTACAATGGTTACTGTTTAATTTGGTACTACATGTAGTGGTAGAGCAGTGTAAACGTATTCGAGTAAATGTTTTGTATTGAATATAACTTTATATGAGTTCAAAAGTCATTTTTTGTGTATGCATGTTAGCGTTACCGTTTAACTCAGAAAACTATAACTGTTACTGTATTTATATTTATATTATCAAATAATATATATTATTATATTATCTTAGCCCATCTGGGCAAGAACATTCAATAATAATTCATATCATTAAACTTTTCGCTATATTATTATTCAATGTACCAATAAACATCTGGAGCACTATATATAACGTTAGAGTACTCCATTTCCTGTGTCCAAACTAAGATATTATCAGCTTCGCTCATAGGGCGTTGCCAAAAACAACACACTGTTGCAGTACGACGTCGGATTATGCACTATCAATATCATCTGCTAGACGGCGCACTTTAGAGATGGTCTCGTGACTGTCATCAGCTGATTCAGCACCAGCTGACCTGAGGGGTTCCGGGTCGGACTTCGCTTCCTCAGTTTTCGCCGGTAGTGCGACGTTTTCGTCCAGACTAAGCGGTAAATAAGGTAAGTCTTTCCCTTTCTGGGTCCATCTTCTTGTCCGTGTAGAAAATTCGGTGACATAAATGAGTTTTAGCGGTCAAGAAATGGAGTTTTGGCAGGGTGCCTATTGTTGTTGTGTCCCTTGAGCTTTTTGAGGGACCGAAAGTCCAAATCAATTATAACGGTATCACTAGTGTTACATAACTTTTGATAACGTTACAATGTTATCTGTGGTGCTATTTGTATATGTGTAATCTTGAATAATTTGTGTGGTCGGTTTTCAGGCAAGAAAATGTGCCCCCCTCCCTCCCCCAAACACACACACGCACGTGAAAATATCCGGATCCCTTTGTTGCGCAATAAATGAATTATGGGCCACTAGCCAATTGTAGACGTCACCAAACTAGGATGCGCTACGGAAGTATCTTCAGTGTCACTTTGTAGGAATCCGGTTAGGTGTTTTCGTTTGTCTTTGTTGTAATAACACAAATATTTGCATCACTCCAAGCATGGAGTTAGAACTCCATGCTCCAAGGACATGTATTACTACATGTAGTATATATCTGTGGTCATTGAATTTAAGTTCAACTGTTGAAAATACTTTTATCAAGCAGCAGATAGTTTTGTATCCTCTTCTGTTATGATTGCATATCCAGCCCTATTTAGCTCCACTGGAAAGTCCATGGTCACACAGTCTATATAGCTATATATATAGTATATTATATCATTGAGCTGTAAGTATAATCTCAAATTATAGCTCCATGGTACAAAATGTATAATATAGGGACAACTATCACACTAGCCAGACCTTTGACATTTACCGGTATCCGAAGTCCTCTAAATATAGATTTGGGAAAACAATCAGTGCTTTTTTATACCATTGTAGATTTTTCCAATCAATACATATTTGATATTCATTCATTAAGGCCACACCGACTTAATTTTATGGATGACATCCTCTGCAGACCCCCAAAGTAGTGCACACTGGCGAATAAAAAAAAATTCTGGCCAGAAATAAAAATGCTACCAAACCACAGGAATACAAAGCAGGTATTGTGAATTTGCAGCAGTACTAATAGCAACGTATACCTATACGACAAGCTGGCACATACTGGCTTTTTGCGGAATTTATGAATCGGTAGTGTACATAATACTATGTACTGAGTTTTTGAGTCATGGAGCTTCGGCAGCCTGGGTGCCATCCTCAAAGTTACCACCGGCTCCATATTGTCGCTAACTACCATGGACTACCCAGGCCTAGAGACAGGCCAGAGCCTCTGAGGACGTGATCTTTTTTTTCTTCAATGCGCGTGGATGTCATCCATAAAATAAAGTCGGTGTGGCCTTATAAGCAAGAAATAACAGACCTGGAGTGAATCTAAACCCGGAATTACATGGACTTTGTTTACATGGTACAACCTGCTGTTTAGTCAGGTAGACTCTTGAGATGTGGCACAACACTTGAGGGTGACTTGAGGGTAATCATCTGACCCAGTTAGCCACTGAAGATGTAGATCATTGCAGTTGGAAACAGGATGCCTTACACTATTACAGGGTGCAATTCTTATCAATTCTGCTAGGTGGCATACCTACATTGTACAGTTGATCAATGAGCAGTCTTTTGGCAATAGCTATTGACCAACTCCAGTATTGTCAGTATTGACAGGACTGGTAACAGAACCAGAAGTGGTCGTGTGGCGCAGTTGGTAGCGCGTTCGGCTCACGTCCAAGAGGTCTCGGGTTCAAATCCTGTCACCGATCTTGTGCCCTTGGGAAAGGTACTTTATACTTTACAGGACTTTCCTCACTTCACTCAGGTGTAAATGAGTACCTAGCTCCGCTTATATAAGGACGTCCCTCTGATAGGACGTTAAATGGAGGTCCCATGTTTGGGAGAGTCACACCCCACGCAAGCTAAAGAACCCACCGCACTTATCAAAAAGAGTAGGGGACCTTCCCGGTGTGAGTGGTTCAAACCTTACAGTCCGGTCTTACGCAGCTTGTACGTGTACAAAATTGGTGTGTTACGCCTAAAGGCGGTTTACTGGTTATGCTAAACAAACAAACAAACAAACAAGAAGTGCTATTTAGCCAGTTGGATATTTCTATGATTTTTCAAAAATCACAATATGCTGTAATTCAACTCTTTCTTATACAGAGCATCTACACCTATCTGTACTTTACTTTGGATACTGCATTCATTACTAATACGCTTTTCTTTTTTTCATATTTCCAGGCTGAAAAAAAATGTCTATCATGGACTTCCAGATAGATGGGCTGGTTGCCGCACCTTTCACCCCCATGAAGGATAATGGGTATGTCCCGTTTTCTATAAATGACAATTTTGTGATACTGATGAACAGTTAAAACATCTTCATATTGCGTGCAATTTAAAAAGACTTTTAACATAAATGGCATTCAGCTGTAAATAAATACATTTACATTTTACAATGTTCATTACAACGATACCTTAAATTCTTATATTACATACAGTTATATTACATTCCAGGTAGATTTAAGACTTATTTAACTTAAGATTTATTTTCTTCCCTTTTTTTTCAGGGAACTCAACTTGTCATTGATAGAGCCATATGTTGACTATCTTGTGTCACAGGGAGTACTGAATACATTTGGTAAGTACATGTACATTGTACATGTAGATACATATACTGTTGTAATGAATGAAAGAATGAATGAGGCCTAGGAAAAAAAATGTTGTGTTTCCGGTTACCCGACCGACCCTATGAAAAGACCCCCGACCCTAGCCTTTTTTGGGCCGACCAAAAATTTCGAGCGGCTAGCGGTCGGACCGTAAAAATGTTATCGGTCCGGTCCGAAAAAACCGAAACGTCAGTGGACCGGTTTTTTGGACCGGAACAAAATTCCATACTTGTTGTTACTGATGATCACTACATACAAGGAAACCTGCCAGGAAAATGAAAATCCAGCCTTAAAATAAAAGAAATTTACCTTAGATTCCGTCTCTCTCATTTTGCAACAATATTTTCCCATGTCTTTGTTACCGATAGTTATCTAGAAATCACGCAGGACAAGTTTACAGGCCGTGTTTGGTTCGGATGGAGCCGAAAATCACTGATTTTTACACCAGTGGTCAACACTGTGACGCACGTAAATTTTCACTCGAAATGAGAAATTACCGCCCAACAAAATGGACCAATAGGTTTCCAGTGATGTATTTCTCTTTTGTTCTTGTGGTCAACTTGTTTTCTTTGCTTGAATCGCGTAAAATACCAAGGAAAATACATGGAAAGTTCAGGAATCGCCGAGCCGCGCCGATCTGCCGGTGCCATCTTGGATTTTAATGTATTAATATATTCGACATCCTGCGATGTGATTGGTTGGACAGTTAAATGTCTTAATATATTCGGTATCCTGCAATGTGATTGGTTGGACAGTTTAATGCATTAATATATTCGGTCTGAAGTTTTAGTAGCTCTGGAGAAGAGAAGAAGTGTGATAATGTATAGAAAGTATAAAATAGAATAAAATTGGATGGAATAAAATAGAATTTAAAAAAAACTAAATAAAAATAAAATGAAAATTATTTTAGTGGTTACTTATATTGTATTTAGGCCTAACAAAATAAATGTTGTGTTTCCTATTACAGTCTTTACAGAACCTTTAAAAGTGTTCAGTTCAGACTGTGTACATCTCGCTTGTCTGAATCTTTCTAGAGGTTACTATATACAAACTCTTTTGTTGAAGAATTTTACGATCTGTTTTGTACTGCCCAATTTTCTGTGTAGTACAAACAGATCGTACGTTCATTGTCCCGGCTTTGACTAAAAAAAAAAAAAGAAAAG
>NW_017802458.1:0-22043 GCF_001625305.1 Branchiostoma belcheri | reverse complement strand
AAAAAGAAAAAAGGGAATCCCTACCTACCGACCCTAATTTTTTCTGGACTGTAATAGGAAACACAACATTTATTTTGTTAGGCCTGAGTGAGTGAGTGAACAAATGAATAATAAATGAATGAATCAATGAATGAATCAATGAATGAATGAATTTTTATTATTTTTGTCTTGTGACTTTTTGTTGCCCAGCCCATATGGGTGCAAAATATGTACACCAGTGTATATATATACACCAGTGCAAAACTCACATAAATCCAAATCAAAGGTCATACTGGAGACTGTCAAACAAGGAACTTAATCTGTAACATTAAAGTGGTATATAACATAATTGATACATAAAAGTAAAGTCAAGGTACATAAGTACATTAAGTCAAATCAGCCGTTGTACTGTCATCATATATAGATGTAGTACTTTCTGTTGGACAATCAGTTGAGCGCCATTTGGCACAAATGTGGACATACTATATAGTTATCTTTGTTCAGAATTGTTTTGTGTTTGCTGCAAATTATTTGTATTTTCATAGCAATTTTGCAAAAATTGAAGGGATTCTGCTAATGGAAAAAGAGTGTTGGTCCCCCTAGCTGCTTTCTGTAGAACTGCAGATGAAGATGTTTGACGTGTCTTGCTACAGTTTGTGGGAGTACCGGGGAGGGTGCTAGTCTGTCCATGGCTGAGAGAAAGATGCTGGCAGAAAAATGGGTGTCAGCAGGCAAGGGCAAGTAAGTACATGTACAACTTGGGAGTTTTTGTTTCCAACCTGATCCGAAAATTGTCAACATTCATTGTAGGTGAGGTAATTAATATATGTCTTTGTTTCTTCTTAACTTCCTAATTGAAGTTCATCACTTTTCTGTCACAAAAGTTAGCTGTAGAAGCATTTGGTGAAATTTGAGTGATTCTGACAATCACTAATACTAGTAACATTCTTCCTGCTGAAGTACATTTGTACATGTACATGCAGCCGTCTAGCACCAAATTTGTATTGGTTATTTGGCTAGGCAGCAGAGGGAAGCTCAAAAGGAAACAGGGATGGTACATTTGTATTCTGAGCCCTGATATGCCTTGTTGTAACTGTACGGTAGCCTATGTTTGGTCCACAATTTTTAAGAAGAATACAATGTGGCTGCCAAATGTTGCATGTGTCTCATTGTTCTCTATCTTTGTAACAATTGAGTTTCTTTTCACTTGTATTATTTACGTTTGTACCATGTTATACCTGTCATGGGCTCCCTTGAAAATCAGGCAAAAGGGACTACCGGGTACTTCCATTAGTGTATGTGTGTACAAGATTGATAAATAAATGAATGAAACATCTCATTTTTTTCCAGGCTGACCAATGTGATTGTCCACGTGGGTGGCTGCAGCATCACGGACAGCCAAGAACTGGTCAGACATCCTCTTACTTCTATACATGTACTCATGATCAGTATACTGCAAGTGTTTCTTCTTTATTTATTTGACTTCTCCATTGCAAACTGGAGGGGGAAACAAAATACTGTAACAATGTAGGCAATTTCTTGCCTCTGGTTGTCTTCCTAGCCACACCACTTCAATATCTTGGTTATTACAAATTATCACTGTTTTGTTTGTGTGATTGTTTTAGAGTACACATAGTGCCAATGGTTGACATTTGAGCTCCTCACATCTCAGTCAAATTACCTTCCTGAAAATGTGTTAATATGTTGTTAAAAATATAATGTGTTTATCTTGTTCCCCTCTCCAGGCGCGTCATGCAGAGAGTATCGGTGCCCAGGCTATCGCCTCCCTCCCAACCTGTGTGTTTAGGCCCACCACTGGGAGTAAGTATCAGTGTAACAGCATAACATGTTAACCTAAAGGTTCTGGGTTCAAATCCCTTCCAGGTTCCAATGTTGTGCCCTTGGTGAGAATGAGTTTTTTGCTGTACCTCACCATGGCAAAACATGAAGCCCCATGGTATAGTTTTATTTTCCACCCCTATCAGTGTTAGAAAATAAAAAAATCAGTATTACAAAAAAAAACTAGTTCGCAATAATATGTATAGTCTCCACCAGATAGACTCCATTGCAGGCTGAAGAAATAGTAGAAATTGGCCTAAAAATAATTTAGCTAGCCAGTGAAACTGGACCCTCCAACTCCCCTGGCCAGCTACATTCTTTTTAGGCCAATTTCTACTATCAATTCAGCCTGCAATGGAGTCTGGTGGGGGAGACTACAATACAATGTACATGAGTCAACCTTGACTTAACAATGTTGGATTTGTTTAAAGTTAAAACTTTTGGTCCAACATAAAAAGTTCTCTCACCTAGAGTTTTTGACCAGTCACTCTGGTCTTCCTCAGTAGACTGACCCAGTGAAGCTTGTCACGTGGCTTCTTTGAAGTGTGACGTCAACACTGGGTCAAAGGTATCTGGTAGACGATGTCGGCCCCCGTCACGGTTCAATGAAGGGTGATGGGCCCTGATGTATATGGCTTCCTTCACCCCTCTTTGTGTTGGAACAAAAGTTTTAACTTTAAACATGTAACTACCAACACAGATGAACTTTCATGACAATGTTGGATTTGTTGTGTTTACAGAACAGGTAGCTGAACAGCTGCAGATCATTGGTGCAGCTGCCCCCAGTCTGCCACTGTTCTACTATCACCTGCCAGACATGTCCAAGGTCAACAGTAAGTCATCCACATGCCTGAATGTACAAAATTAATGGTAAAAATAGCGTGTATACTCGCAGGTTCAGTGACTTGGCCTCTGAACCTTAAGGTGTAAGGTTCTTATGAACGTCTTATAGACCTGCTTGCTTACCACTGAATATGGCTGACTAGTATACCAAAGAATTGCACCTTAAAGGAGCATTATGTAACATTTTTACACCTACAATTGAAAGATTTTATTTTAAAAAATTTAAGAAATATTTGTGTAACGGTAATTTACACTCACTTTTCAACATATTGGTGCAATAATCTCACATTGCTGACATTTATTGTTGGTGCTAAAATAGTCCAACAAGGTGCACTCAGTTTGTGGTGTCACCACAAACTACCAGAATGTAAACAAACATGGCTGACAGCTGTGTTTCAAGCTTCAAACCCGTGATATGTCATATTTTGGCATCCACACTTCCTGAATGGTGCTAATTTGCAATGGAGTAGGGTTGATCCAAATTACTTTGTAAAGAAATGACCAGAAAATTTACTTTCTTATCATCCTAAAGTTACATATTGCAGCTTTAACTTACATTAAACTTCTTTTTTTCTCTCAGTCATGGTGGAGGACCTGTTTGATGCGTTAGAGACAGTAAAAGTGCCGACGTTCCGGGGGTGTAAGTACACAGACTATAACATGATGGACTTCGGACGATGTCTGGTACACAGCAACGGGAAATACATCATGATGTATGGCAGGGATGAGGTGAGAGAACTTATACTCAAAAAATCTTTAATTACACTCAAGTACAATTTTATTAGGCTTAAAAAAACTGTTGTGTTTCCTGGTTCAGTCCTGAAGAAATTAGGGTTGGTAGGTAGGGATTATCTTTTTTTTTCTTTTTTTGACACTTTGGCGATCTCTCTAAGTGATTCCATGCACTTATCCATTTGTTTCACAAAGTAAAACTTGCATGAGGACACTTATATTTTCAATGTCAATGTTGGAAAACTGATTGTACAACATTTCATCACTCAGGTCTCAGATCATATGGAGCTACATGTAGAAAAGGTTGATCAGCTTAAAAAATTTATGTCCCATGCAGGGGTCCACACAAAAAAAAAGCTAGAGTTGGCAGTTTTTTCTAGGGTCGGTTTTGAAACAGGAAACACAACATTTTTTTCTAGGCATTACGTATTTTGTGACTAAGATGAAAACTCGGCATTGGAGAAAGATGAGAGAATTTACATTACATTTGTTTTCATCATTAATAATCCTCTCTTAAGAGTAAAAGCTAGTAAACATTCTGTTGATCTTTCAATGTTTCTGTCGTCATGCAAAACCACATGTACATGTACCAGTTCCTAAGAAAAACTACTGGAACCTGTACATGTGCCTGTATGTGATGTTATGTTTAGGTACATAATTATGTAATAATGTATGTATTTGCCCTAGTTGTGACCATTGCCTCTGTTTTTGTGAATTCTGCAGCAAGGTCTGTGTGCTTTGGTGATGGGAGCCACAAGTTTTGTGGGAAGCACCTTCAACTATTCGGGTAAACTTTCAACAAGCTTTTTCTACTCTAAATGCTACAGAAAGGTAGATTTGAATTGACAATCATAACTGAGTTATAATATCCCACACAATTCATCCTTAGATCTGACATATGATAATCTTTATTTTGTCCTGTCCATAAATTTGTATTCGCCCCGTTCACAAATCCCACAATTCCTTGCGCGACGGACAACATCCGGTCTAGTTTCGAACTCTCAAGCTTGCATGGCGGCGGCTTTTGCCGTCAGAAAACAAAAACCCATTTATCAAGGTTCTAGGTGTTGCGTGCCGGGGTGTAAAAACCGACAGGGAACAGATACGGTAAAGAGGTCCTACTATAAGTTCCCTCAAGGAGAGGCAAATCGACATTTACGTCGACTGTGGGAGGCCAGCGTAAGGCGAGTGGACTGGGTCCCTAGCAACTACGACAGGATCTGCTCAGATCATTTTGTAGGAGGTGAGTTTAATAGTCAGTACGATAATTCGTATCTGTGTATTTTAACAACTACCCTGCCCCTCACAAATAACGTTTATCTTACGCCGCGTTATGTGATATGATTTGGCTATGACGCCCCCTCCCCCCACCGTCGATCGCGTCGAGTGGTCTGTAGTAACGTTACATAAAATTGGTGGATGTGATTTCATTTCAAAAAGAACTCAGACCATGGTAGAATTAAGCAATGCAAATTACGTTCGTAATGAAGTGAAAACTATGTTGTTCAGCGGAGACATACATGTATTATCATTCATTTTTTTCAATACTGGTTACAAATGGAAATTATGATTACATATGCTGACCTGTGTAAGTGTAACATTTTGGAATTTGGTCAAAATTTCAGAGATATTCCACAGAGTATACATGTACATTTTTGTAGTTATCTTTTGAGTTAATACAATTTTCTTTTTCCTGTTTTTTTGTAGGGAAACGCACCCATACGAAAGGGTCTGCGGGTTACATACCAAGTGTCTTCCCTTGGCAAAAAGTTTGTCAATCCAGAACTTCGAAAACAGCAATACAGGCTGGGACTGTGACACCAGTACCATGGCGCCGTCACGACACATGGTCCCCTAGCCCTGAACATGATCAAGAGACCCCAGGACCAAGCAATCGCCAAATTGCCTTCGCACAGCAGCGGGAAAGGAAGAAGCAAGAGGAAGCAAGAGAAAACTCTAGACACGTATGGAAGGTAACATGGACATGACTATGTAGAAACAAGTAAAGAGAAGCCTTCCATATATGATGAAGAATTGCCAAGACTGTACAAGAAAATCCAGGAGTTGGAAAAGGAAAATTCACAGCTGAAGCAGAGAGTATTTAGTTTGGACACTGTAAAAGAGTGTGATAAAGATTTCCAGAGGTACACAAACTTACCAAACTTTGCAGTATTTTCTGCAGTCAGTGACTATTTGAAGAAAATATGTAAAGGTCACCTAAAGTACTGGCGAGGTCAGGAGACTGACTGCACACCTACCAAGAGGAGTGGAAGAGAAAGATCATTATCTTTTGAAGAGGAGTTCTTCTTAGTACTTGTGAAATTAAAATCAGGGGATTTCAACCAACAAATCGCGGGCCGATTCGGCATAAGTACCAGTCAAGTTTCCAAGATATTCACGACATGGTTGAACTTTCTCCACAGAGAGCTTCGGTTGCTGTTCGAGATGAAAACCAGTTGGGATAAACCAGAAACGTGAGAGTTACTTCTGACTTTGAACATTACTGTGTCCACCACAGAGCTTTAATACCTTCGCCAAGAAGGTTTTGTTTTCAGTAGCATTTGTGTGTGTGTGTGTGTGTGTGTGTGTTTTGTGTACGTGTGTACGTGTGTGTATGTGATTTAGCACAATAACTCAAGAAGCTTTTGATAGATTGCCATGGAAGTTGGTAGGTGGTATGAGATCATGGAATTCTTGTTCTACCTAAATACACTTGGATTTTAACTAATATACTATGAAGGATGTTCTGACTGATAGTAGTAGTCAATGTAACAACAGACTAAAACTTCAGTATATACATGTATTAACATATGTGGAAGCTGAAGCTGTTGTGTCTTTTACAAACTGACATTGTTTTCATTAACATTAGCAAGGTGTCATTTAGTTTAGGCAACACATAGCACATGTCGTCATTATCTCTCTACCTTACAACTCCATTATGATCAATAATTTTCATTTATTTCAGAATCCCTGAGTGCTTCAGACGGTATGATCGACTTGTGTCAGTCATCGATTGTACAGAACTGCAGGTGGAAATGGCAGGAACGCTGCAAGCGAGAAAGGAGACTTACTCTAAACTATAAGAACAGAGACACGATTAAGTTTATGGTAGGCATGTCACCCAACCTCACAGTTAACTTTGTCTCCAAGGCATATGGAGGGCGTGCGAGTGATAAACACATAACCCTAACAAGTGCAGCATTTATTAACCAGCTACCACCAAAGTCTGTAATCATTGCTGACAAAGGATTCAATGTTTCTAAAGAACTTCAGAGCAGGGGGGTACAGCTCATTGTACCTGACTATAAGGGTCGTGGTAGGTCACAGTTTTCAGCCCAAGAGGCTGCTAGTTCTGAATGTATCTCTAGTGCACGGATACACATAGAGAGAATTATACAGCGCATTCGTACTTTTCATATTCTTGGGTCTACTATTAAGATTTCTCAACAAGACATAACAGAACAGATCTTCAGTGTTTGTGCCTATTTAATAAATTTCCAGATGCCCATTGTCAACCTTCGTCAGAAACTACATGCAGACACTTCCATTTCTGAGCACACAAACAACACAACAGAAGAGAGCATCTTTGATTTCATTTAGATATACTGAAACTAAGATACTAGTACAATCAGTGAATTTTTAAAGGCAAGTGTTTAAATTGTAACTGCTGCTGTCACTGGGCCGGGCTGTGTTTCTGTACTTGCGATGGGTACAGCATGGCTGATACCGTTCTTCTCAGCTGTAGTCTTGTAATGTTGTATTTGATGACTCACTGAAATACATGACAGTAAACAATGACATGATTTAATGACAGGAAGGGTATCATGTTGCTTGTGTATGCACTCTGTAACAACTGTTAGTACTTTTATCACATCTAAGTATTGCTGCACTTGGTGCCTTGTTAGAGGGCATGATATTGACAATTGATGTGACATTTATTTATTTATTGATGTGACTTATAGTAACACAAGAATATGATACTTGTGTATGCATTCTGTTACAACTGTTAGTATTTTGATTATGTGTTACATTTGTTCATTTCTAGTCTCTTAGTACTACTTAACATTGTTGATATATGAATAAAGTGACAAACATGCATTTACCACATTGTCTGTATCCACCTCCATATCTGAGTCTGTGTCGCTCTTGTCCACAATGTAGGTGGCGTTGGGGTGATTCTGTCGTCTGAACAGTTCAGGTACAAGATGACTCAGGAAGAAGTTGTCCAAATGTTGCTCTAGGTTAGCCCAGAAAATTGGGTCAAAGTCAACATGAATTACTTCGATGTCCTTCACAGTGTAGACCACAAAGTCACACTTGGAAACATTTGTGATCGCCATACACCCTTGAACCTGCTCGAGGTAGCCATGGTTGCCTCCTTTCAGTGCCAATGTATTGCCTACTTCTTCTATATACTTGATCTTTGTGTTGCCCCTTATTGCTTCATGGGCTGCACTGTATGGGCATTTTGATCTCCAGGATTCTAGGTGGGCAACAGTCACACAACACTACTCCATCCGGACTAGCCCTCAGGTATGATTTGGTGTTGTGTACAATCAACCCTGTCTCCTTTATGACTAAGTTGGAATGTTTGGTCTTCTCCTTGTTGAATATGCATTTCTGGCAAGTGACTCGTTTGCTACTCCCCATTTGATACTCTTGGCATTTGGTAGTGGAGGAGGCTTTGTAAGGTTCTTGTACTTGTCCCCCATACAATCACTGACTAGTCTACTGGGTGATGCCTTGCCACCGGTCATTAACCTATCTATCCGATGGAACTTTGTTGTGGTTAAAGACCCTGACCGCATGGCGTACCACTTAGCATTCTGATTCTGGCCTCTTGTCATCATTTCCACATCTCTTCTTTCCTTCTGGTCTGTTTTGCAAGAGTTGACGAAATCACTTGTGGTCATGTTTTCGGAGATAGGCGCGTAAGCGAGGGGGGTAGGCTGGGAAACTGCTGGGAAACTATGCACGAAATCGTATGGCTTGTTCTTCCCACTTGTTGAAATATCCAGTGCTAGACATAACAGATTCACCTTTGCAGATTTTGACAATTTTGTATTCACATTGTGTGCTCTGCATTCTTTGTTCAATCGTTGTATCGAAAGACCTGAAATGTCTGTGTACGTTTTCAACTTGTCTGTCGTTCTCTCCATTTTACCTGAAACAGCCAACAATCAAAGATTACTTGCTTGATTATAACCAAACCGTACACGTTAGGCCACAGCAAGTAAATCTTATGGTTGAAATCCTCCGCAGACTCCAAATCTAATGCGCGCGGGCGAAAGCAAAACAAGGCGGACCCCAAAAAACAAGATTCCTACATTTTAAAATTTTGACATCATAAACCTTGTCAATCACAAAAAAACTTGTGTTAGGTTTACCGCCAGCTATTGCAACATCCATTTCTCACTGAATTCGAAACAACTTTGAAAAGTGAAAGTTTTAAATCATTGTACAAATGGAACATCACATATACACATGCACCGTAACATATAAAAGAACTTATATCACTGCATCAAATTACATGTAATAGATAAACATTAAATTATCTATTGTACACGACGCATTAAAACGTCCCTCCTTTGACACCCTTTTTTCCACACCAAAAAGGCGCTCTTTTCTATGCATTCAGCCTCTATAATTAGACGTTAGAAATGTTTTAAAAGATTGAACTTACCTGCGAAGAAACATGATCCGCTGTCAGGTGAGAACAGGTAAATTTTTTAAATCTGTAACGAATAGGATCTGGAACGGAATTTAGAGCAGAACCTAGAACATGTGTTCTATTGTTCTGATTATCGCTCTTTGGCGTCTTGTACATATCTATCTTAATAGTCTATAAAAATGATATAGAGACACAAAATATCTTTTATGGTAATGGTTGCCAAGGGAAAAATGGTTGCCTAGCTACGGTTACTATGTAAATGAACGTTTATAGTATAACTATATACATACAAAAAATATACAATGCCATGTTGATGATGAAGATAAGTTTCGGACCTCCACACCAATTTTCATGTCATTTGAAATCGGAATTAAGACGTCTTACTCAGAAACTACTTTTATGATAATAGCTATTAAATGTTACCAAGAACAGCATAAAACGAAACAAAAAAAGATAACTCTGAATTTCAGAAAGTTTTATTTGAGGCAGGCATAATTCCACGATCTAAACCACGTCTTCTTCACGGCGCTTGGTGTGATTGTGTGAGCGGTTACAGGCGGCCTTTACCCATTTGGTGGCGAGACCGCCCCATTCAAATTGTGACGGGGTTGGCGGGCGCCAAACCGGATGTTGTCCGTCGCGCAAGGAATTGTGGGTATGTGAATGGGGCGAATGAAGGCCCTTAGAATTATTACCTCATACATGTACCCTAACACAATAAAGCGACATTAATAATTTTGTTAATTTTGATTTTTTACAAGGTGAAAGGGAGGGCAAAACAGGTGTATACACTCCTTTACAAGTTGCCCTCCCCCATACAAAAACATTATATACAACATCAAAATTTACATAGTTAATGACAACAAGTATAAAAATACACAGAATAGGCAATCAATATATACAATTGACTATTGATTAAACTTATGATTTATAGTCCTTCCATCAATATGTATGGTTTTGAATTAATGAATGAGACACTTTTTACAGGTGCTAGTGCTAGAAATGTAGGAATGTTGTTTTCATTCTGTATTTCTCAGGTAAAGTCTATAACCGTATGCGGGCAGCGTATGACAATGGAGACCTCGAAGCAGCACGTAAAGAACAGGTAACATAGAAAGTTTGTGTCTGGTCATTGGCAATGTTGTTTTAAATAGGTACTGCATACATGTAAAAAAGAATTGACTATAGGTTGTACACAATGACATTTGACATTTGTAACTGGTATCTCAGAGTTGTTACTCCGTGAAGGAGGTCAGGACCTCCGGACGGAGTGTTGTAATCGGCTGATTTTTCATGTTCGCAGTCAAAACACTGGGTTCTCTTCGTGTAATCGGCACGCAATTTGATACGCCGTCTGCGGGCATGCCCGTGTTGATGCACGAATGTGTATTTTTGCCGTTGCTGCTTTCGCGGTCAATGTAATATCGCAGACGCACCCCTACAATTACGAGGCGAATTGGAACGGTCCAGAAAAACGCGTTGTTTGGAAGTAGCGGGGGGGAGGTAAAAGTTCATGCAGATACGGGGTGGTTTTTATAAGTGGTTCCAGATGTTTTTGCCCATGGTTAAGAGATGCCAAGTTTTTTGGAAGATGTTCGCAGCCAAAACGCATTCTGCCGTACGTCGCATATCTGTGTAATTTCGCATGTGGTGTTGCATTATGTCCGGGATGATGCACGTCTTTTTATTTTTACCGTAGCTGTTTTGATATTGGAGTAAATGGTTATTTTCGAAACATCCCTACTTTTACAATCCTGTGGAATAGACCGTAGGTTTAGGCAGTTGTCTGGTAGCAGAGGTACTGTAAGCAGATATCCTGGTTATCTGGCCGGCGGTAGTAACACTCGCGGTGCTTACCGCCACTGTTGCTGGAATTTGGCTTGTTCCAGGCGCGCTTAATTAGGTACAGGCACCGTAAGACGGTGGGGCTGTCTTTGTTACTAGACACGACCATGATAGTCCGATCTTTATGTGAATGCAATGATTGTGTATGTGTAATTAAAATGAAGTTCGAACTTGAAGCAAAGTATCTTTACACGCCCTGGGAGCAGTAATGGATTTAGCTCTTTGTATGTTTTATGCTTGTGACGCGCCCTCATTGTATTAACCGTTGCTTAATTATAATGTCTGCACAGTAGGTCTGGCGTTGACGCTTGGGATTTTGTTGAAATATATAAAACTTCACGGAGAATTGTCACCTATGGCTTCTTGTTTTATATTCCAAAAACCAGGTACTCAAGCAACTGGATATGATTTTGGAAACTTTAAAATCAAAATCAAAATGATATCCAGTTGCTTGAGTAACTGCTTTTTGGCATATCGTGTTACCTGGATGTCTAACCTTCATCGACATTGTTTTATATTGTTTCAGATATTGTAGCTATGAGTCATGTATGAACACTATATTTATTTGTTTCTAGTGTATCTTAACTTGATTAGATTGATTAATTGTTGATTGGTTGTTTTGTATGATGTGATTTTCTGAACTTAAAAATTAACATACAACATAAATGATTGTATTACTGGGCATTTCCTAAAAATTTATTCCCTGTTTTAACTTGATTCACGATTCTGGTGATTTTTCACTTGAAAACCCAAAGTTGATCCCAAATCTTCTCAAAAAGGGGAAAGGTCTGCATTTTCAAGGTTCAAATGTAAAAAGAATAAAACATTTTTAGGGGGGTGGGTATTCATTATTTTACAGACATGACAGAGAAACTCTTGCAACAAAATGTTTCCCAACTTTAACTTAGCAAGCATACAATTGACAGTTTGACAGACATTGACAATGTATTTGACTTTGATTGACACTTTATTAATATTAGTTATTAGTTGCTCTTCCATTCCATAAAGAGCTGCATATTCTGATTTCTGACTGATTTCATGATCTTGGTTATTTCATGATTTCGCTGTTTAAGACCAGTAAGATTTACTTCTGTTTGATTTCAGCTTCTACATTGTGGTCAATTGATTTCTGATCTGACTTGTGTTTGATTTCAGCTTATGATTTTAGTTTGACTTCAGATCCTGATTTCTTTGTTTAAACCCCTACCACTGATTCCTACAACTGATTTCAATGTGATTTCTGCCTGTTTTCTGGCAGCTTATGTTACAAGATTTCAGATCCTGATTTCTTTGTTTAAACCCTTACCACTGATTTTTACAACTGATTTCGATGTGATTTCTGCCTGTTTTCTGGCAGCTTATGTTACAAGATGTCATTTCGCTACTTGGCCATTTTGGTGAGTTTTCGGCATGCAGAAGTTTAATAGTGCCGAATGGCAGCCGCTCCAGACCCTTGCAATTCATCAGCCCCAGCAATTTGTAAGCTCCTTGCTAGTGCTGTGTACCAGTTCACTGGACTTGGATCCGAACTTGTAAGAATGTTAGGGTTCAAGTCCAAAAAAAAACTAAAAGTCAAGAACCAAGTCCGGACTTACTACTTAAAAAAACCTTTCACATACCCCTTTTCTTTCCAAATCACCCAAAACCTTCTGTAGATTGCAAAATCTGTGCTGCAAAATGAAGAAAACATTGCCATCGGGCATCATCAAGTACTGGCCTCCATGTTATGTGGCCAACGTTTTACCCAAACAACATTGGAAGGTTGCCAATTGCAACATGCAATTATGGTTTAGGTTCAGACTTACAAGTCCGGAACTGAATCTAAACCTCTGGACTTGAATCCAGACCTGAACCTAAATGTGGGTTTAGGTACACAGCACTACTCCTAACAATTTGGCTGCAAAGAGTAGCTGGTCTACTCAATAACAGTTAGCCTCTACCAGGCTTCAGAAGCAGCCGGAAAGAGTAGAAATTGGCCAAATAGACAGATAACATGCCAGGGGAGTTGGTCCACTTGAGAGTATAGTTTTAGTTTGTCACCCTTTTTTCGGACCAACTCCCTTGGCATATTATTTGTCTATTTGGTCATTTCTACCGGTGCAATAGCTCAATTGGTAGAGTGCTCGCTTTGTAACCGGGAGGTTGTGAGTTCAAACCCCGGCCGGGTCATACCAAAAACTTTAAAAATGGTACACACTTTTTTCTCTGCTTAGCACTCAGCACATATGAGAAAGAGCGAGTGTGGGAAGGTCAAACACACAGCACTACCAGCGGACCAGCCCCCTGCTGTAGTGCCTTGCACAACTGTGTGTCGCCCAAGGGCTACGAAATGGAGATGGGCATCACCCTACGCTCGGCAAAAGAGCACGGGAGACCTTCTTCTTCTTTTCTACTCTTTCCAGTTGCTTTTGAAGCCTAGTAGAGACTAAAGAAGACTACAACAGCATTTATTTGAACCCCTAGCTGCTTGTTTCCGCAACTGATTTCAGTGTGATTTTTGCCCTTGCTTTTCTGCAGAATATGTCGCAACATTTCCTAAGGATACTTGTTCAATATGGTGAGTGGGTATCATGCACAAGGGTGTGAAAGGGGATGTAAGGACTCTGGATTATAGAATATTTTGTTGCTAACACCCAAGATCAAAAAAAAATTCTACATGTACTAACAAAATGACTAGTAAATTTCTGGGCATACCAACTACTCAGTATCAAATACCAGCTCAGAAAAGAACAATTCATATTAGAAACAGTCCTGCCTTCAAGTACCAGAGTTATCAACCAAGGATTGGGGTGTTAAAAAATTTATTTTTTCGTAGAAGTAAAGATGAACTCGTTGCCCCAAATAACATGTGAACAGTAGAGGCACTGATCACTAGATAGCTTGAAACAACATAAAATGAAAATCTAAACCTGTCTCCACAATACAAATTTTAAAAATTTGATTGTAGTGCCTATAATGTTAGCCCTATATGTTAGCCCTATCCTTGACATCTAATTTCAACTACATCTATGTTAGCCACCAAAGAATTCCTATAATATAATTATTAACAATACAATTCCACCTTTTTCTCAGTTCTCACTATTTCCTGCATTTTTTACGTGGTATCTGTCGCAACACTTTTGGACATGACAGATAGACAAGTTGGACAGAAAATCATAATTACGATCAAATTGTACTGTAAAGTATAACATTACATGACACTAAGAAATGCTGTGTTTCTAATGCAAGACACTAGTTACCATGGTGATAGACGTCTGGTTTAGGTCATTGACCTTATATTGTGCCAAAAAACCTCTCCTAAGGCTGAACTAAAAAATCTACTTCTGAGAATAGATGGGGTTTTTAGATTGGTCAGTAAAAATTAGTCATGAATTGTTTTTGCTTGCTGTAAGCTTGCCCAATATGCCAATGTTGCATATGGTCAATCATTTGCTGTGCTACACATAGGGACCAATTTGATCACAAATCAAATTGCCAGTGATACATAGCAAGATTTCAAATCAGTGCTATGAGATACAACCTACATGTACCTGCTATGCTGAACAAGCTTCAAATACATGTTTAGAGTTAAAACTTTAGATCCAACACAAAAAGTTCTCTCACCTAGAGCTTTCGACCAGTCACTCTGGTCTTCCTCAGTAGACTGACCCAGTGAGGCTTGTCACGTGGCTTCTACCAGACATCGTCTACCAGATACCTTTGACCCAGTGTTGACATCACACTTAAAAGAAGCCACGTGACAAGCCTCACTGGGTCAGTCTACTGAGGAAGACCAGAGTGACTGGTCAAAAGCTCTAGGTGAGAGAACTTTTGTGTTGGATCTTAAGTTTTAACTCTAAACATGTAACTACCAACGCAGATGAACTTTCATGAAAGCTTCAAATACAAATAATCATTATATTTGGTGCCAAATCAAAGTAAAATGAACAAATTACAAACAATAATAAGATGTTTAATGAATTTGACAAACTTAAGGTTCTGATGTTTCATGTATTCTCTTACCAAACAGCTGTTCTCCCAACGTTTCATGAAAATCATTTTTGACCATGGACCTGGTAAGAAACAGTCATGTTTACGTACCACATGCACTATACAGGGTATTTACTAGTAGGTAGTCTCCACTAGACTAAAAACACAGGTTCAAAAACAATGAAATTTAGCAAAGTAGGGCCTTTTGGAGCAGTTTGGTTAGATCACCATAGGTATATATTTCCATACAAACCACAGCAAAGAATGCAAGAAAGGTAACATTTGCAAAGCAAATGCATAATGTTTACCTTCACATATGGTCTGCTCTGTTAATTTTTACTCAAACACATTCTTGTATATGGTCAGACAGGAGTCTAAATCCCTCCTGCTATAAAATTGCAACATGATGTAACCAGACACCAGTTACCATGGTGACAGACGTCTGGTTCAGGTCATTGACCTTATTTGTTTCTAAAAGAAGAGGAAGAAGAAACAGCAAAAACAATACATTTTCCTTCTGCGAAGGTAAACATAAAAAGAAAAAGATTTGAGACAACTTTTTCACTGGGTCAAATAGAATACACCCTTAGCCAGGGTACACCAGAGTTTGTATTACCAAGATGAGTGAAATAATAGTCCATCTTCTTTTTCCTCTGATCATTCCAATGAAACCAATGACTGATAAATGAATGAAGTAAGGAACATTAACTGGAGACGAGGCTTTTTCTGACAGTTGTTGTTATGTGTGTGGATTGACAGTCCATGTCTCAGGCCCTGAAACGCGCAAGGGTGCTAACTAACGGACCTGGTAAGACCCTGGAAATATAAACCAGGGGTGCCAGAGAATACAGTGCAATTTTACGGAATACATTGCAATTTTATGGAATGCATTGCAATTTTACGGAATACAGTGCAATTTTCCTAGTATACAGTGCAATTTTACTAGTATACAGTGCAATGATATTAGTACTATACAGTGCAATTTTACGGAATACAGTGCAATTTTACTAGTATACAGTGCAGTTTTACTAGTAAAATTGCACTGTATACTAATAGAATTGCACTGTATTCCGTAAAATTGCACTGTATACTCTGGCACCCCTGTAAACCTTTTTCACAAAATGGCTACTTTCAGAAATTTGGCAACCTATCATTCTACAGATCATTGTCTTTTAATAAGGTTGAAAAATGGTAATATAAATTGATAAATGGAACAACAGATTTGTAATGTAAAAAGACTTAATTTGTAAATTGTAAATGAAGGATTTAATTTCACTTAATAGTTGATTTGTGATTTCAAGGAAGAAAATACCATTTAACTGAAATATAAATGAGATATTGACAAATAGAAATTTTAAAATAAAATGAAAACATGTACACAGATTTTCAAAACTCTTTCTTCTTTTCTTTAGCGTGTGATTTTCTTTCATATACATAATTTTGTTGATATGATTTTGATTTTAAGAATTCTTTGTTCTGAGCTCTCTTTTTTCCAATTTCTTGGTTAGTTAGGTATTAGGTAAATATGTTACCTGGGTATTTGATCGGTTGTGGTGTTGAGTTGATTTTTCAAAAGTAGTAGAAAATAAATTCAATTAACAGAAGCTGTCACTAACAATTTGTAAAACTTTCAATTTAAATTTGCCCCTCTTTATTGAAGTAGAATAGTTCAAACATTAATCAACAGTTGTTGCGAGCACGTCAGCAGAACATACTACGCCTGTGCAGATTTTTCACGGTTTTCTTTGGATTTTTGGTCAACGTTGCATCAGAATTTTGCCTGTTGCAGACGATATCTTTTGTGACATAACATTTAGAAACTACTGTCGGGATGTCAATCTTATATGTATGAATATGACCTTATATGAGAAGTTCTGCCGAAGTGCTATGCATAATACATTACAGATTTCACACAGGTGCAGTACGTTCTGCCGATGTGCTCACAAAATCTGTAAAGTATTATGCAAAGCACTTCAATCAGTAGAACATGTCTTTCATTTATTGTATTCATGCATATAAAGATGATATCCCGTCTATAGTTTTCAATTTTTGTGTTGGAAAAGATATCATCTGCAACGAGCAAGATTCTGAAGCAACATTAACTTTTCTTCCTATTGTCCCAGCACTGTCCCAAAAATAAATTTCAATTGTCACAAGGTGAGGATAAACTGTCTCAACCTGTTTTTTTGGGAAGTAATGTATGACTTCAACTTGAAGTCAACACTATTTTGCTTATGTTCACTCCCAGGCGCACTTTAATTGCAGAGTAGACAGGAAATTTGGGGGGACTTTTCCAGATCCAAAAGCCGAGACATGTGCTTCAAGCCTTGATAAACAAAAAAAAGGCTGATGTTGTTTTTTTATGTTGTCCCAAAAATGTCCCAAAGTGTCTTTTTAGTTGTACCAGCCTAAATGTTAGTGGTCAGTGGCCATTGGACCACCTTTAATTTCGAGCCCTGAACGTTGACCAAACATCCAATGAAAACCATGAAAAATATGGATTTTGCGCAGGCACAATACATTCTGATGACATGCTCCTGTTCTAGTTGTTGAGGTTATATTCTTCTCTACTATCCCAGGGATGGACATTGGGCTTAACAAGTACATCATGAGCATGGTCTCCGGGATGGATTTTGGGCCCCCCCGCCCCCCCATGCAGCGCCGCTCGGAGGAAGAGTTGGCCAAGATCAAGGCCAAACTCCAGGCCTGTGGTTTCTTTGAAGCCGTGAAGTAGAGCATCCCCTTATTCTTGCCACCGTTTGACAGCTGCACTGTGATTGGAGGAGGAGTGTAGTTATACTGTCATAGGGTAAAATATGCTCCAATCAGAGACCACGAGAGATGGTAAACTACCATGGCATGTTTCCAGTAGCACTTCAAATATGGTAGTACCGTATTTTGAAAGCCATTGTGTGATTGGCTGTTGAGTTAATCGTGTCAATGATAGCTTCCAATCAGAGAATGGCAATCTTCTGCAACAGATCATGCAATCTGAATGAATACAGTTCAGATTTGGATGGCATCTCACAGTTTTTAAGCTCTGTTTTTAACTTAAGTGCAATTGTTGTCCGTGATATGTCTAGCAAAAGTAGGTGGCCTGTGAACCAATTCTAAGTGCCTTAGAATCAGTTCTTAGATAGAAACAGGCAGTGATTGGGACCAACACAGACACCAGCTTGTGTACTGTAACTGTAACTGCAATAGAAAAGTTAATAGTTTGACATTATCATAGCCATAAATTGAAAATAATTATCATCCTCAAGTTATAGCAATCTTGTAATTATGTTTTCTCAAGCTTTGTTCAATGATAAATCTCAGTATAAAAGAAGACCAGAATAAGTAACAGTTGTATTTGCAATGTTAAAGATATTTAGATACAAGTTCATATAGCATTTATGCTAAACATACAAGCAACACGGGTTGCTTTCATTATCTATTGTGTCCATTGACAACATTGTGAGCTTTCAATAATACATTTCTATACGCTCACAATAGTAATCTTATTATTTGTGTTCTAGACACTTTTTACATAATTTTTAATCTAATTTTTGGTCACGTGTGTGACAACTATGGTACGTCAGTTTTCTTGCCAATTTTATGTCATTTTTTATGATGGCCGTTAATTTTTGTGACTGTATTTTTCAGATTTTGTTAGCAATTTTTATGATGTAATTCAGTAGTAGGATCCTTGTTGTGTTTTTTCATCAACAAAAAGGAATTATATGTACTTGGATGAACTACTAGTGAGACAATCATTATGTAAGTCTTCTCAACGTGGCAACTTTAACTGTTTAATTAACAGATTTAGTAAGAATTTTACTTCTTCAAACATACATTTTTTACAATGTACTAAAGTTATGTTGTTAACCTTCTCCTTGCTGCCTAATCCTGTAGCTAGTACAAATTTGGTGCCAAAAAGCTACCTCAGTTTGGAGAGGGTTAATTTTTAACCATTTCACAGTGAAACTGTGACAATGTACACTTTGGGTTAAGCAAGTATATGGCTGTAGCTGTACATGGGTTGGTGCAGGTACACAAAAAAATTTGTACCTATGGTCTTTCGTAGAAACCACCAGACTGCTTTTTCCACCCCCAAATCGGACTGGATTGCTTTTTCCGCCAACCGGACTGGACTGCTTTTTCCACCAACCCGCTGTACATGCTAACCAATGATGTTTTAATGGCAGAAGTTGTCAAATGAAGTAGTATAATTTTTACATGTGTTTAACATGTATATCATAACTTAATTTTACCACATCTATACGTACTCATTAATGTACAGTATTACACCATGACAAAGTTATAATAGTAATTTATCAAAACGTAGTAGTAACACTGAATATAAGCTTTAAAGGCAGAGTCTATTTTAAAGAGATGAAACCAACATTTAGATCTCAATTGTGGAAATAAAAGCTGTTACAATTACACATAGGACAGTGTGTTGAATTGAATGTTCATATACTGCAATGAGGGGGATATACTATAGTACCATACTTAGGCCACACCAATTTAATTTGTTGGTTCACAGATTCACCTCTTCATTTTTTTCTGAATTGCAAAAAAAAAAGATTCTGGTTCTGAATCAACTAAAAAATGCTCATATTTTGCTCCCAACAGTTAAGGCAAGTCCTTTTCTTTCTAGCTGTTACAGTTTTTCCATCTATTATATTCCGAAACATGCAATCGCCAGACGTGGTGACGGCACACTCAAGTTTTTTCAACTTATATTAATGCCGCCACCAACACGGGACAATACAGTACTCATTTTCACCTGAGCGAAATGAGAAAAGTCGTGTAAAGTGCCTTTCCCAAGGGCACAAGATCGGTGGCATGTCAGGACTTGAACCTAGGACCTCTTGGTTCCGAGTCGAGTACTCAGCCTCTACGCCACACGACCCCACATATATTTATAGTTTGGGACACAGTATGAAGCGGAATCAATATTTCCCTGAGGAAATAAGTTAGCCAAAATTCAACGAAACGTTTTCTTAGAATTTCTCTGAGTGGCAGACAGAAATGTGCAGCTAGGAAAATGTTATGATTCCGTAGTAATGTTACATTTTGGAGCCTCCCAACATCTGCTTGGAGATTACTAAGTAGATAGACAAGGTCAAACATAGCGAGAATAGAACCTGGTGTTGGTCAGCAGAAAAAAGTCATCCTTGTGCAGAGGAGACCACATCAAGCTTATTATTCAATCGTAGTGGTAATGAGGAAACATCAGACATTAATTCACCTCATTTGCATGTTCGTGACATTTTTAAATGGTACATTTTAAAAATGGTACTCTAACCTATTATAGCCAGGTTGCTGTTTGGAAATGTGTACAAAACATTAGAAAATGCATTAGGTTCACAGAATACTGCATTATAACGTGTAAAAAGACTCACTCTTTGTACCTATACATGTATTTGTCAAACATAATTAATCCTAAGAAGTAGATAACTGAAAATCAGTCTCACAGTAAAATATTTTTCTATCCTCGGGAAACTCGTAAATGTTTACACATTGTCACTTATTATTTCACTCAAAACCTAAAGAAATTAATATCATTGGTTTTCGGCATGTCAACACTTTGACAAAGTTATAATATCAGTTATTCTGTAAAAAGTTGAAACCCCCTTACGAGCCTCCGAGGTTTGGCCATTCCCAAATCGCCGGAATCCGCGAGTGGGCTAAATCTCTTAACTGTTACAGGTGGTCCCGATTTCTCACTTCCGGGTTTGAACCGCCGAAATTAGGTTCTCTTGGGGGTTACCAATTTTTCTTGATTGATGCACACATTTTTATTTTTCTAGAAAACGCTAAGTATTTTCACTACGTTTCCAACGGTTCTGTCGTGCGTTTTATATTGTCCACAAATACCACCGAAAAGAAAAGCCGTACGTTAAAGTTTTTGTGGTATTTTTCGGTGAGTTCACGGTCTCCGAGTTTGCAGAATGCACAATTTTCTGAGAAACGAGCGGCGAAGCCGCGGCAAACACGTGGCTATTCTCACAATATAAACGGTTCGGTATCGCGGAATACAACAAAACTGAGCATAAGTTACCAGATTTTTATCACAAATAACTTAATCTCATGATATAAAATTTCTATTTCTGCATTTAAACTGAAGGGGAGGCGTAGTTGATAGGGGATAAAGCCGGTTGTCTTTGGCGGGCTGGAGGACCCTGCAGGCCCGGCGGTTTTGGGGAGGGAGCCGGTGTATCGGAGGGACCCTGCATGGCGACCGGCTCCCTCCCCAAAACCGCCGGACCGCCTTTCAGAACGGTCGTCGCCTTTCAGAACGGTCGTCGCCTTTCAGAACGGGCCCACAACCGCCCAGTATAGTAATTTTGCGACCAAAATGTTGGAAATTTGAGAGTAATTCCTCTACCTGGAGAGTACTACGGAGCAAGGGCGGTTTCTGCTCGGCCAGCTAGCCCGTAATGAATACAACGGCCCACGGAGATACGCCGCCGGCCCACAGACACCGTTTAGCCGGTTGAAATCTTGTCGCTAGCGGGCCGCGAACCCGCCTATCCCCGCAGTTACTCTAGCGTCCATGGTTAACCGGTTCCTTTCTCTGGCTTTAATGTCCGTTTTCTGCAAGAGGAACAGCGTCTTTAGAAACCCTTCTCGTTACCGGTATCTTTTGGACTAATGAAGCACTGTGTCCCTCTCCTCGACCGCGGCTTTCTTCCGGACCCCTCGACAGTGTTGTTTGGTGTTCAACATACGCAGTGCTACCGCTTCAACAGTGTCCATAGTTCGAAGATTCAGGCAAATTTGAAGCACAATTTGAACCATTAAATGCATATAAACTCCACATAAACTTCCTATAGTCTGGAACCTCGAAGGGAGACCGCTCAATCCACGATAGAACTGCGAAATCGCACGTTACGAAGATGCCTGCAAGTTCATGGATCAAAAGCGACCCCTAGCAGTTTGATTCAGGACTGCACCAATATGCTGGCCGAGAACTGCAGTAATTTGTTATCGCCGCCTAGGGGCGCTTTTGATCCATGGCAGTATCAATTAATATGTTGGTTTTATCGCCGTTATTGCGCGCTTTTGATGGTGATATCAAACAATATGCGGGCTGTGCTGCTCCAGAACTGCAGTGATTTTTATCACCGCCAAGGGGCGCTTTTGATCCATGGCAGTATTAACCAATCTGTTGGCT